>NC_142935.1:81388691-81428691 GCF_046866305.1 Octopus bimaculoides
TATATATATATATATATATATACATATATATATATATATATATATATATATATATATATATATATATATATATATATATATATATATACATATATATATATATATATATATATACATATATATATATATATATATATATATATACATATATATATATATATATATATACATATATATATATATATATATATATATATATATATATATATATATATATATATATATATATATATATATATATATATATATATATATATATATATATATATATATATATATATATATATATATATATATATACATACATATATATATATATATACATATATATATATATATATTTTTATATATAGAAAGATGACCAGTAGGGTGGACATTTAATATGCTAGAAATAGCTCACATGTTGTGTCTACTAAGACCTAGTAGTTCTCAAAAAATGTGAGCTATTTCTAACATATTAAATGTCCACCCTACTGGGTCATCTTTCTATATATAAAACTATACCTTAATCCACTTAGATTTCAGATATTTTTTCTGAATCTCTCGGATTCTTTAAATATGCTAGCTTCCTGGTAATAAATCGATATTAATTAATATCTGATTTTTACCCTATGTTTTAATATATATATATATATATATATATATATATATATACTTATTACAAATTAAAAGGGTAAAGGTTTATCAATTTATTAATTTATTAATAAATCAACAATTAATAATTTTTACCAAGCCCTTCGGTATGAAAGCACCATTATCGGTGGAGAACTTATTTAAAAGTTCCAGCTGCTATTTCTGAACTTCGGTATATGGTGAAGCAAATGCTTGCTGATCCTTTAATTATGTTTATATATATATATATATATATATATATATACATACATATATATACATATACATATATATATATATATATATATATATATATATACTATCATGCCTCATGAATTCTCTTTGACGTGGTTTGGGTTTTAACTGGCCTTTTTAGCATGTAAGGAGTCCTGTCAATGGTTTCCTTTTTGTGTATAAAAATATTTTATATACTTTTATATATATAGATATATATAGATATATATAAATACATTATATACACTTATATAAATGCATAAAATATAGGAATTAATTATCAACTACACATACTCAATGTATGTGCTTTGGTTGTTTGCTGGTAGGTGGCACACTCCGGAATGGGATGTGGGGCAAGTTGTCTAGCCTGTCCATTATGACTATCAGTTAGTTTAACACCTGAAGCTTTGAAGGGAGTCATCCTCAATGCACTAAATTGCAATTTAGTTGTAAACAAACATAGCACATACATTGAGTTTGTGTGGTCAATAACATTTACAACACTAGCGCGTCTTCTAATTCATATTTGAATTGCCTGTGTGTATATATATGTGTGTGTGTGTATACACACACATACATAAACACACATTCATACACACACACATATGGATGTACATTTATGTGTGTGTGTGATGTGTATGTATAATTAGTTGTATATAAATTTAGCTGTTAGTCTTCATTTTTAAAATAGAGAAGTGATCAGTGAACCTGGAACAATTCTTCATTCCTTCATGTATAATAAAATATTTGGCAAAGCTGTGGAGGGTTAGATGTGAGGGTTTGTAACTGTTGAATCTATGACTCAGTCAGTGAGGCTAGGACAGGTTAGGCCAGGCAAACAGAGCATCGGCTAGATCTATCCCCCTACCTTCTGTTATATCAGAGATGGTGGTGTTGGTTGAGAAAAGAAATAGAAAAGACTTATAAAACATAAATTTCAACATGGTAAGGAAAGCCCTGAGGGCCAGAAATGGATGGTGGTAGTGGAGGTGGAGAAGTTATAGTGTTAGTGGTGGTGATGGTGGTTATGGTGTTAATGGTGGTGGTGATGGTGGTAGTTACAATATTTGTGGTGGTGGTAGTGGCAGTAGCTGTGGGGTGGTGGAGTTGGAGATGAGGTGGTGGAGTTGGAGATGGGGTGGGGGGTGACAGTGTTAGTTACAATGGTGGTGACAGTGTGTCGGAGGTGGTAGTTGTAGTGGTGGTGGTGGTGGCGGAGGTAGTTGCAATAGTGGTAGTGGCTGTGGTGTTAGTGGTAGTGACATTGACAATAGTTGTTGTAATAGTTGTAAGAGTAGTGGTGGTGGTAGCAGCGTTAGTGTTGGTAGTACCAGTGGTAGTTGGAGAGGTGGCGGAGTTAGGGGAGATTATGTGGTGAGGACGGGTGAATATTTTGCTGATGATTCATCTGTAGCAATGGCTGTGACAATGCCTGAAGCTATTGCCTGGCACAGGGAAACCTCTTGTTGCATAAATAACATGCATGCACACACACACAAACATTTATACACACATGCATATACACACACAGGTATGTATACATACATGCAAGCATACAAATATAGATGTATATATACAGACACTGATATACTCACTAACACATATATATATGCATACATTTTCAATGACGTATATATACAGACTTAGTTATACACATACATGAATGCATCTATCCAAACAGACCATACATATGTACTGATACATACACACTGACCTCACCACAATCACAGATTGGTGTGTGCACACACTCACACACACACACTCACACACACACACAGTGTTTTTGTGCGTATATATGTGTGCGTGCATTTGTATCTCACGCATTGACAAAAACAGACATGGAAACATCCTTATATATATATATATATATATATATATATATATATATATTCTTCATTCTTTCACTTGTTTCAGTCATTTGACTGCAACCATGCTGGAGCGCTGACTTGAAGAGTTTTAGGCAAACAAACCAACCCCAGGGTTTATTTTTAAAACTTACCACTTATTCTATTGGTCTCTTTTGCCAAACTGCTAACTAATGGGGACATAAACATACGAATACCAATTGACAAGCAGTGATGGGGGAACACACCCAGACACAAAGACCCTCCCCACTGCTAAATCCACAAGTTTCTTTTGTTCTCTCTCAATTTTTTATATTTATTCTCTCTCTGTTTATTTCCTCGCATTGTTGTTTATACACCTAAGCTTTGGTCAGCCCAAGGCTATATTAGAAGACATTTGTCTGAGGTATCACACAGTGAGATTGAACCTGGAACCAATGTGGTTGGGAAGCAAGCTTTTTACCACATAGCCACACCTGCACCTACATATATAAATTGACAGACAGAAATATATTTAGATACATGTATACACACACACAATCAGAAATACACATCTATACATACACAGAAGTGCACACACACTCACACACAGACAGACATTTGCACTTACACAGATATGCAAAAAGTCCCTCAGACACATACACATCAACATAGATGCATACATACACATCTACATAAATACATACATACATACATACATACATACATACATACATGCACACATGTATAGATACATACAAGAGTCCATTCAGGAATACATATCTCTAGACTGAAATGTACATAGACGATTGCAGTATTTATAATTTTATGCCTATCTTTTGTCCTAAAGTGTAAATGTGTGTAACGATACATATGAGTGAGAAAGACAACTCTAAGGTAACACCTGCAACTATGTTTGCAGCCAATAATGTAGACTAGCGTTTCCTTTTGGGCAAATGCACACATAGTTCCGATAATGGCATTGGCTCTGTGCAAGGCCTTTCCTGTCATTAGAAAGCTTCAGGTACAGGCACTGCTTCATTTTCAGAATCTGTGTTGACATCTCTATTATACGAAGAGCTGAAATTAATGCATACAAAATTTCATACCTCTAGTATCACTCCTTCATTGTCAACCTGTGAACCTTTCAGCCCATCGTCATAAATTTCAGAAAAGTCTTGTATAATGTTGCTGTTCCACTTATAATGTAATGCATGAGTTAGCTGGTTGATTTTTTTTCTGAAAATCCAAGCTTATCTAAGCTTATCCAGGATGTGTGTGTGTGTGTGTGTGTGTGTGTGTGTGTGTGTGTGTGTGTGTGTGTGTGTGTGTGTGTGTGTGTGTGTGTGTGTGTGTGTGTGTGTGTGTCTTTTGTTTTTAATCATTTAGATTCTTCCACCTGGGGGTTTGCTGTGCTTGAAAAACATGTCAAGCCAAGTGAAAGTGTGGTTGTCCTTGCATACAGGCTCTCCCCCAGCATCCCTCTGTGGCTGAGCATATCAAATCTTGCAAACTCATGGGTCCTAGTGACACATAATAAGCACCTATAATGATGCTGCATAATAGTAAACACAACATACTATAAAGTGATTGGCATTAGGGAGGGCATCTAGCCATAGAAATCATGCCAAAACAGACATGGAGCCTGGGCAGCTCTTCAGCTCCTGTCAAAATGTCCAACCTATGCCAGCATGAAAAAAAGGCATCAAATGACAATGATGGTGATGATGATGATATATATATATATATATATATATATATATATATATATATACATATATATATATATATATATATATATATATATATATATATATATATATATATATATATATATATATATATATGTACATTATTTAATAAATACAATATATGTTTTTATATGCTGAGAACATGCCAAACATTGTTCTCAGTGCCTGAAACTAATAGTAGCACATAAAAACATTTATTGCTTATTAGATATTTATCTCTCACCAAATTCAGTACTTTTTTTGTTGATCATGGAACAGTACACTATATATATATATATATATATATATATATATTGATAGGAAGGACAGCAAAAGAAAGAAAGAGACCTCGATATTATGTAAATAGAGGAATTTATCTGTAAAAATATGTGACACTTATTCAGTAGCCATGATAAAACTCTGAGTTTCTGATGCCGGGGTGGGAACCCATGCTGCCATCTCTTCAGTTATCTGGCCATTGAAAATTCCCATGAAAATGACCGTTAAACAAAGCGAAATTACTGTGTGGTTGACCGTCATTAAGACAAAAGAGCTAATAGACCGCTAAGTAAGGAGAGGGGGTAAAAGTAAGGGAGTAGAGAAGTCTATAGGTTAGCATAAGCACACCAATCCATACATTCGCGTATATTTATATACTAAACCACCCTTGCTTGAAACACACACATGCTCACCCACATACTCACCAAAAACTATACATATATGTACATATGCATATATATGCACGCATACACACCCACACTCACACACACACAACAACCCCACACTCATACACACACGCAAAAAAAATATTTTATAGGGCTAAAAGCAAAAAACAGTGTGGGAAAGCTATAAGATTAAAACGCGCCTAAACTGCACCTATTTTCACATGCATGCACATATATCTATATACGCACGTACCCGCACACACTCACAAGCATGCACATAGGGTTCCATGCACGTTTCTATAGACGCACTGGAAAAAACAGGGTGGAGGGGAGAAAACAAAAATATGTGTGGAAAAAATACAAAAAACATTAACTCTATATTTATGTAAAAAATATAAAAAATAAAAAATACATAAAAACTATAAATTCCAAGCAAAACGTATAGAAGGGTAAAAAGCTTATCCATAGACACAATAGAGAAAGCAAATCCTATCAGTACAATCCTATCAGTAAAATTATTAAAAAAAATATAAGAAATCTAAGGAAGAAGTATAGAGAGATAAAAAGCTTATACATGGACACAAAATAGAAAGCAAGTCATATCAGTAAACTCAGGGGGACCAAAAACGTAGCAAATATTTGGCCACATGTGGACATGATATGAAAAGTTCAGTCTTTGAACTTAGACATGTGGCGGGGTCTAAGCTGCCTTTCCAGATGAGCCATCTTTCCATATCACATAGACCACACCTTCTGCTGCTGCTGCTGGTGTAAGACTTACACTTGGCTAAAATCTTCCAATGGATGTTGTAACTGACACCTTTATCTTTTATAGACCATATATGACTGGATAATTTTGTCCTTTTTCTTTTGTCCCAGTACCTGAAACTCAAAGTGTGATTATTGAATCTGGCCTTGAAATTACCCTCCGTGAGTTCCATGTATTTCTTCGTGGAAACTGTGTCCTTAGTGGATACAGAGTCCACGGTGGCCTCATAAATGATGGTTTCGGACATGCAAGATCCATTTAGTGGGCACAAGTTTTTATCTCTGCATGAACAGCTGGCTTCATATTGCGGCTTTTGTGTGTTGTGTGTGATTATGTTCTTAAAATTAGCAGTTGAGCTGAAACTGATTTTTAAGTTATGTCTGTTGAAGATCCCACCCTGGCATCTGAAACTCGGAGTTTTATCATGGCTACCGAATAAGTGTCACATATTTTTACAGATATATATATGTATATATATATATATATATATATATATATATATATATATATATATGGGAGAATATACAAATAATAACAACAGACGAGGACAGGTGGTGTAAATAACAAAAGTATATATTAGTATGACGCTCGGGAATACGGAAAGTCTTTGACGTTTCGAGCTACGCTCTTCAACAGAAAGAATACGGAGACAAGGAGAAAAACACGGAGAAACAGAAGGAAAGAAGGTAGAATCCAAAAGTTGGTAGTGTGTGATGAGAGGAGACAGGATTATATATATATATTATATAGTAGGCTTCTATGTAATTCAGTTTATCAAATTCCCTTAGATGAGTGATGATTGACCCAGAGCTATTTTAGAAGACATTGACTAAGGTGACACTCAGTGGGTGTGGGTGTGAACCCAAAACCATGTAGCTATGAAGCAAAATTTTTAAACACACAACCATGCTAGCACCAATATAAATGTGGGCATGTGAAAACATATCTTATAATGAAAAGGTCAATTGTGTTTACTTTCTCAGCACACACAACCACACCCATCCTCCAACTCTTCCCTTATACATAGATATTCATATATATATATATTGGGTCATCCCATAAATAATGCAGTTTTTTCATACTTCTTTTATTTTTCAAAATTAAGTTAAACAAAGTTCTGTTTTAATTGAAAATGTACTCTCCTTCATTTTCTACAATGCTCTTCCATCTATCTGGTAGACTTGCAAAGCTCCTCTTCCAAAATTCACTTGTCCATGATGAAAAATATTCTTCCAGTACTGTTCTAACTTCGTCCGCAGAATTTATATTTTTGCTGTCCAAATGATTTTGAAAACTGTGGAATAAATGATAATCAGATGGAGCAATGTCCAGCACATATGGTGGGTGGGGCAGCGTTTCCCATTCAGACTGCTCCAGCCTTTGAAACGTCATCCTCACCATATGTGGCCAAGCATTACCCTGATGGAAGAACACCTTTCGCCTTGAAACCAAAGGTGGTCATTTTTCTTTTAGCACTGACGTAAGCTGCTCAAGCTGCTGACAGTAGATCTCCTTTGTTATTGTTTGGTTTGGGCTTAAAAGTTCAAAGTGCACTAAATCTTTCATATCCCACCAAACAGATAACAACACCTTATGTGGGTGAGAACCTTCTTTAGCCTAGGGTACCAGTATTTCTCCTTTCCCTACCCACAGTCTTTGGCACTTGACATTTTTATAGAGAACCCATTTCTTGCCACCAGTCACTATCCAGTCTCAAATAGGTTCATCTGTGAGATGTGACAGCAAAGAGGAGCACACATTCACTCCTTGAATGCAATTACACTTGGAAATTTTGTGAGGAACCCATTGACCCAATTTGCTGACATTTTCACCAATAGCATACGGGTGTCAATGGATGGCTGACTGACCAAATCCAAGCTTCTCTGCTAGTTCCTCAACAGTTACAATAGGATTTTGTTCCACCAGGGTTTGCAGGACGTGCTCGTCGAACTCTACAGATCTTCCAAGACGAGGCTTTCATGCAATTGAAAACCGCATTATTTATGGGATGACCCAATATATATATATATATATATATATATATATATATATATATATATATATATATATATATGTGGTGGTTGTCTACTCCTTACACAGAGTTTGACCACCTCCTGCACCTACACCTTAACCCTTTCATGGCGTCTGATGTGGCTTTTTAAACCAGACAATGTTTTGAAAAAGCACCCACACAGATTGCACCTCTGATTTGAACTACCAATACCTGCAGGTAAGTTCTGCTCATTGTGGATCCTAACATGTCTTTTAAGACCCCCATTGGATTTGCAAGCCTACTGGTGTACATCACATTCAAACGTGTGCACAGACATATAGTCAGAATAGTTGGTTGAAGTTTGTTTTCCATGGATTCACAGGTGAGATTTGAGGCCAGCCAAAGACAGGCATGGTCTGTCACAGACTGTGCACACAAAAAGGTCCTTGTTATTCACCTTCTCAATCTTTACATTCTTCCTTAAATATTTTTTGAGTCTTGCTTGCGTTATCCTGGCCTCTTCAAACGCTTTCATTCCATTCCACACTTTTGTTCGCCATCCAACTCGATCTGAAGCGAGGGTTTCTATATCTTCTGGAACCATTCCAAGTGACTTCATGGTAGTCCTTATGCCATCCTTAAACCATTTTTTTATGTTTAACATATATATATATATATATATATATATATATATATATATATATATATATATATATATATATATATATATATATATATTGGAGAGAGCCATTCTCTTTTAGTGCCTTATTATTTAACACACTCACCAGTAAAGTTTCCACTCATTTACTTATTTATTTTTGAATAGTCGTTGACAACTACTGAAAAGGTTGCCAGACGCAATGAAATTTTTAGAAAAATAAATAAGTAAATGAGTGGAAACTTTACTGGTGTGTGTGTGTTAAATAATAAGGCACTAAAAGAGAATGACTCCGCAGACACAACAAAATATGCTTCAATACATGAACTCACATAAAGAATCTTGTAAACCAAATCTAAAAAACGAGGTACACGCATATATATACTCTTTTACTCTTTTACTTGTTTCAGTCATTTGACTGTGGCCATGCTGGAGCACCACCTTTAGTCAAGCAAATTGACCCCAGGACTTATTCTTTGTAAGCCTAGTACATATTCTATTGGTCTCTTTTGCCAAAGCGCTAAGTTACGGGAACGTAAACAAACCAGCATTGGTTGTCAAGCGATGTGGGGGGGGGGGGGAACACAGACACGCAAACATATACAAACACATACATATATACGACGGGCTTCTTTCAGTTTCCGTCTACCAAATCCACTCACAAGGCTTTGGTCGACCCAAGGCTATAGTAGAAGACACTTGCCCAAGGTGCCACGCAGTGGGACTGAACCTGGAACCATGTTGTTGGTAAGCAAGCTACTTACCACACAGCAACTCCTATGCCTATATATATATATATATATATATATATATATATATATATATATATGTATATATAGATGTGTGTGTGCATGTATGTATGTATGTATGTATGTATGTATATATGAGTGTGTGTGTGTATCTGCATGTATGTATTTATATGTGTGTGTGTGTATATATAATGTACTGATCCGTGATAGAAAATTCAACAAAAAAAGTACTCCATCTGGTGAGAGGTAAATATTATTTATTTAAAAGTCACAATACATGTATTAAAGTGCTGCTATTAGTTTTATATGTTGAGGAAGCTCAAACATATTCTTCAGGTTTGCACCTCAGAAAACTGAGAAGGCATCATATATAAAATGCAGACAATAAACAACGGAAAACGAAAAACAGAAACTAAAATGTTAAAAGTAGAAAGTAAAAAGGTAAAAGAGCTATCTTCATTAGACTTGAAATGATAAGGCTGGAAAGATATCAAATCAGTCAAGAATAGGTGGAATTTTCCAATTCTTCAAAATATATTTATACATATGCAAGCAACCACTGGAATTTTCTGACCTGGAGTTCAATAGAGAGTTAGGAATCTTAGACCTGAACAGGATCTGCGCTCTTTCGGCCAAACAAAGTCTACATTTATTTGATCTTTTCACACACGGTATGGATTTCTTAATTACTTTCCATTTCAAAGTCAATATGTAGCTAGTCAACTTAGTAGCTTTACTTTTGTCCCTATGTCGGAAGGAGGTTATGTGATAGGCACAGCAACTTGTAAATTCACCATCACATAATCCAATATAGGTCTTTATATCAGTTGTATTATTATTTAGAGTTGCAGTAATTTCTGCCTCATATATGATAGATTTAATCATACATCAGTGGTGAAGTGGACAGGATCCTGGGTCGCAACAGTTGCAACTGGATTCAAGTTCTTGGAATTGACCACGTGTAATGATGCTCTTCATACTGGGGCAGCAGCTATATGATAATTTCATGGAATGCCTATTAAATATTTTTCCTGTATCTGTGAGTGGCTGGAAAGTGTTTGTCTAGAGGATACAGGAGTCTTTTACCAATGTTAGTTTTTATATTAAGCGAAAAGGGTGGGGGTGAACCAAATAATTTTCCTTGGCCTATTTTTAAGTTTCTTATTTTCCTGATTATTACTAGAGTGGTTATGAACTACTTTATCTTTGATGCCACTAGATCTATATATATATCAATAAATATTTTGATTATTATTAGAGGGATTATATATTAATTTATCTATGAAGCCACTATTGACTTAGGCCTTGTTATAATAGGGGGCAGCTTTCTCGAAAATTTCTTAGGAAGAAGAGAGGTTAGACACTCTGTTACAAATATTAGCTATCAGGTTTTTAAATATTACAAGACTGTTAATGTATATATGCGATTTTCTCATTAGGCTAATAGAAAGATTTATATGATGAGAAGTTTAAATCTAGGGAAACATCTAAATAATCAACTATAGAGAAATTATTAGCTACTGTAATTTTAAGTCCTAATTTATTAAAGGTAGAAATTAGTTGCTTCCTAAATCTATCAAGGGTGTGACCACAGACGTCAGCACAATCATATGACCCCATAGTTATATCAAATAGTTCATCGCTATGCAACTTTTTTACCCATGCTAATCCTTTACTGAACAATTATGTTTTCCTCACATACCTGATAAAATCTAGGTCTATAGTGTCAATATCAACATATGATTTAGCAAATTCAATCACGTTATCAAGCAGCAATCTAGATATAGAGGGATAAAAGTCTATAATATCAAACTAGGTAAACTTAACCTTATTCTTATACTTAATATTCTTAAACCAATCTATTACAGTAAAACTGTTATTCCATTGTTGAAGCCCAGTAATTTCCCTAATTCTAATATTAATATTTCTAAGTATTGTTTTTTAGCTACTAGCCCAGTTTCAGATCACGCTGGGTTTAACAATCTACAAGTAGGATTATCATGATAATTGGGCTTATGGTCTTTTAAAGTAATAAACGCCCCCCCCCCCTCGCTAAGCATTTTATCCAAAAATATGAACTTCTTTTTAGAACTTCTAAAGTTTTAAGTATCAGATTTCATTTTAGTTTGAAAGGAGATATGATATTTATGAAATCTAATATTGGTAACTAAATTAAAGAGGTTAGACTCAAAGGGGACTAAATCTTTAACAATAGGAAGGTATTTACATTCTTTAAATCATAATGTTCTCTATATGAGGTAGATAATCTGGAATCAAAAAGTAAAGCTTTCCATCTCATCCATTTTATGAGATCTTTAACTTTCTCAAGTAGTATCCTGAGATATAATTTATTTGGTGGTGTAGGTATATTCTTAGTAGAGTAATCCATGTGGTATAAATTCATAATAGTGTGACTTGGTTGAATCTTTATAGTGACTCAACAAAGCAATCATGCCGATCATATGGCAGTTATGAATTTACAGTGAAAAACTAATATTAGGAGGTATATAATGTATTGATCCGTGATAGAAAATTCAACAAAAAAAGTACACCATCTGGTGAGAGATAAATATTATTTATTTAAAGGTCACAATACATGTATTAAAGTGCTACTAATAGTTTCATATGTTGAGAGAACTCACACATATTCTTCAGGCGCCAACCACATATCATAACAAACCAAAGAAATTGAATAATAGAAGAAACATGAAAAAACTGAGAAAGCAGCATATATAAAATGCAGACAGTAAACAATGGAAAACGAAAAACAGGAACTAAAATGTAAAAAATAGAATGTAAAAAAGGTAAAAGAGCTATCTTCCATAGACTTGAAATGATAAGGCTGGAAAGATATCAAGTCAGTCAGGAATAGGTGGAATTTTTCCAATTCTTCAAAATATATTTATACATATGCAAGCAACCAGTGAAAATTTCTGACCTGGAGTTCAATAGAGAGTTAAGAATCTTAGATCTAAACAGGATCTGCACACTTTCACCCAAACAAAGTCTACATTTATTTGATCTATTCACACACGGTATGGATTTCTTAATTACTTTCCATTTAATCACATGCAGTGTTTTGTTATCTTTCATACGTAGTAGCCAAATTAGTAGCTTTACTTTTGTCTCTATGTCAGAAGACAGCTATGTGATTGGCATAGTTAGTTTTAGATTTACCTTCACATAATCCAATATAGGCCTTCTTATCAGTTGTATTATTATTTAAGGTTGCAGTAACTTCTGCCTCATATATGATAGATTTAGTCATACATTGTTGGTCAAGTGGACAGGATCCTAACTGCCATATGATAGGCATGGTTGCTTTGTTAAGTTGAGTGACTCTAAAGATTCAACCAAGTTTCGCACTATTATGGATTTATACCACATGGATTACTCTACCTGGTATATATCTACACTACCAAATAAACTATATCTCAAGATACTAAAGAAAGTTGATGATCTCATGAAATGGAGCTGATGAAAAGATCAAGTAGTATCCTGGGATATAGTTTATTTGATGGATTAGATATATACTTAGTAGAGTAATCCATGTGGTATAAATCCGCAATAGTATGAAACTTGGTTGAATCTTTAGAGTCACTCATCTTAACAAAGCAATCACTAATATTAGTAACAGAGTGTCTAACCGTTCTTCTTCCAAAAAAATTTTCAAGAAAGCTGCCCCCTGTTATAACAAGGCCCTAGCCAATTGTGGCTTCAAAGATAATTTAATATGTGTGTGTGTGTGTGTGTGTGTGTGTGTGTGTATTTATTTATATACATATACACATACATATCTACATTTGTACATACATATCTGTATATATTAAGATTATGCTTTGGCATAGTGATACTAATACATATGCTTCATAGTAAAGCATTCATCAACTACAGAGTATATGAAATTAGATGACAAGGAAACAGGAATTATATAATCAACTTTATTGGCTTACAACTGAGTATATATATATATATATATATATATATATATATATATATATATATATATATATATATATATATATATATATATATATATATATATATAACTCCCTCTCATTCTTCCCTCTACTGTTCTTCGCCTCTACCTGTCACTACTTCTCTCTCTCTCTCTATCTCTTGTTACTCGTCCTTCGCCTCTCACCGTTACTACTACTATGTCTCTCTCTCTCTCTCTCTACCTCTCGTTGCTCACTTTTATTCCTCCACTCCTTTTCCCTCTGCTACTCTTTCTCTTCACACAGCCTTGGTCACATGTGTCCGGCTGCTATTTCTTTTCGTTCTTGGAATCACCAAGCTCGCACGTACTTCTTTGCCCCTCCTGTACGTGCTTCAAAGCATTCGAGACATACACACTTCACGTCTGGCTGTACAGCCTTTTTGTTTGTTTATTTTACCGTTTCGTTTTCCTGTCTTGTTTTCTGTCCGCCACTACCCTCCACGAAAACAATTTAATTTGTGTTCGTGGGAAGAACCATTTTAACGATGCGTACTGTTTTAATTCTTCGAAACGCCGGAGTTTTAATGGTGGCAGCTGATGAAGGGGATGTTTCTATGTGGCCTGCTTGTTTGTTGCACCTTGTTTACCATTTTGTCCTTGTCCTTTTGCCACGTCATGTACCCAGCTATGTATCTATATGTACATGTAGATGAACGTATATACATACATGTACATATATATGCATATACTCATATATTGTTTATATATATATATATATATATATATATATATATATATATATATATATATATATATATATATATATATACATATATATATATATACGTATATATATATATATATATATATATATATATATATGTATATATATATATATATACATATATATATATATACGTATATATATATATATATATATATATATATATATATATATATATATATATATATACCCATTAATATAAACTTACGAATAGCTTCCACTATTTACTCTCCCAGTCATAACCTGGTTGGAAGGGTCATCTTTCACTATGTTCGATTTTGTGAGAAATTCTGTTAAATTTTCACTTTATTCACCTGAAGAAAACGTTTTTTTTGCATGACGTAACATCTTTGTTCATCAATAAAGAACACATCTGAAACAGCAGTAGTGAACCTCAACCTAAGTGTTTTTTTATACGTGTGTGTGTGTGTGTGTGTGTGTGTGTATAGGTTAAAGTAGGAAAGAAAGGCAAACAATTAGGCAAGGCATGACAAGGACATATAAATGTTCTACCATTCATTATGTAGCTAAATTAGATTGAATTAAATGTCCTTGTCATGCCCTGCCTAACTGGTTGCTTTCCTGGTTACTTTCACTTACACCTAATGACTCACATAACAACTTCAACAGTTGTTCAAACTGGAATTTGGTGCCACACCGATTTGAGCACTCAGCACACATACCTATTAATTTGAGTTATACTAATGTAAAGTCCTCAGATCCTTCATATATTTTATAGAGATTTGTTGTGTAAGACAAGAACAATGTGAGAAGCTACAAATTAAACTAGAAAAAGGACAAAAGAAAGTTGCAATTTTACCTTGTATTTCTATATTTTGGGGTAAGGACCCTTTCTTTAGGAGATTTCCAAATATCCAGAAGAAGGGGTCTTCACCCCAAAAATAGAAATACAAGGTAAGACTGCAACTTTGTTTTGTCCTTTTGTAGTTCACTTTGTACTTTCTTGCATTGTTTCAGCCTCATGCAACAAATCTCTTTAAAGTTATACCACCTAATGCTTCACCAAAACTACCTCATTTTAATACACATACACAAATAAATAAATATATATATATATTCACACACATATACATACATACATACATATAGATATCCAAGTTTTGGGATATTTTCATGGGGCTGAACGAGTGTTCTACACCGGAGTATCTCAATTCTGCTCCCATCCCTGTGTCATCTCATTCCTGTAAGTCAACCTTCAACATTTCTTTCCAACTTCTCTTTTTCTATTGGCTCCTTCTTCCTGGATGACAAGGTATATCTTTAACCAGCTATCATCATCCAGATACACCACATGTCCACACCAGTGTATATAAGAAATGTGTAAATGCACAAAAGATCAATTCTACGTTTGCTATCACTGTAAACACACACACACACACACACATACACACACGCAGATATTCATACAGTATTCACTCTACATATATTGCTATATATGTACACAAAAGTAAATGAATATATTTGGGAGTGAAAATATATGCAAGCATACACATTCACACCAGTGGCAGATCTATAATATAACGTTATGGGGGTCCCTTTTACAACCAGCAACAGAGTGGTGGAGTGGTGACGTGAAGTCTTTAAAAATGAGTCTGACAGTGAGCCCTCTTTCCACCAGAAACGAGATGTGAGTAATCACCGATGTCGATGTTGTTGTTCCATGGCAGATCACTACAATTTTCTTTGCACTACATTTCAGATTGTGATTCTCAAAGTCACTGGTGTGAACAAGTATTTTCCAGACTATGCCTTATACTTTTAGAGTTATGGGGGTTAAAAATAAGGGAAGCATCATATACATACATGATGCATCATAGAATAAAGACATAAAACATAACAAATACTATTGTTGATATAATCTAATATTAATCTTATATTTAAGATGCATATGAAAATTTCAAAATACTCTTTTTTTTCTGTTTTTTTGTAGCAGTTTTGTTATATGAGAGCTTCCTTACAATGTCCTTTTCTAGAGACGATATGATTAAGGAATTTAAGTGCTCTTCAGTCATGGTAGACCAAAATTAATTCTTTGCAAAGGAAAGCTTTGAGAAATACCTTTCTGCTTCATGGCTCATGACAGGCATTGTCAAGTACAGCTTATGTGCAGTGGTAATATTAGGGGACACTTCAATTAATTGTTGCTCATAAATAAGCTGAAGAACTTCAGTGCATTGCATTTTAGATAGTGTGTTTTCTTCTGTGTTCTGGGATGTCCTAAGGTGTAAATACCCTTTGAACTGATAACACTCTTTTATTAATTTGTGGTCAATATCATCTTTGTAATGTGATCTTATAAGTTTGATACTGTCCTCATCAAATTCTGAATTGTTCATTAATTCTGAGAGAAACTTGAACCTTTTTGCTCATATGGCTCAATCCTCTTGCTTAAATGGATTATCAAGCAGTCATAGACTTAATTTTAGAACTTCTATCCTAAATTTTTCAGCCCCTTTCAAAGAAGCCCTACCACTTGTTCCATCTGCAAATTTTTTGTCACAATGCATTTAAAAACATTAGAATAATTTGAGGTGATATATTTACATAAATCTCTTGCTATTGATTCACTTCTTCCGTAACATCTGTTAAAACAGCATATTCTATTTTTTACCTAATTGTGGCATAAATTGTTTGCATTTCGCTTACATTGAGGCTTCTCTTCTGAGTTTTGAAACTTATGTTTGAGAGTTTGTAAAATATCCCTGTATCATTTTTAATTGCCCGGACTGCTTCATAGTGTGCAGACCATCTAGTTACACTTAAGCTCCTTCGAGAAAAGGCTAGATTGCCCTATGTGTTTAAAATCCTCCATCTTCAAGGAGATTCAGAAAAGGAAACATACAACTGCTGCAATATAGCAAACAACTTCAGGTACAATAAACACTGCATTTTCTCCAACAAGGTTGAGTGAATGGCTTGCATATGGTAGATAGTCTGCATACTTGTTAATGTTTTTAAGAAGCGATTGCAGCCCTTTCTCTGAGCTCTTCAGGCTGGAAGCATTATGATACAACTGACCACAGATATTTTCAAGTGAAAGCTTATGCTCCACCAGAAATTGTATTATTTTGTTGAATAAGTTTGTGGATGAACGGTTTTCTATTGGCAAAAATGCTAAAAATCTCTCACAGGGCTTTCTATTATAGCAGCATCAGACCACAATTACCAACTGGTCAAAATATGTCATGTTAGGTGTAGAGTCAACAATAATGGAGTAGTTTTTGGTGTCTAGGTTGTAATCCACTGTATCCATTAACAAGAAATATGAGGTATCATATTGCTGTCACCAGAAGTACACCCTTCTGGTAAATTTTAAGCCACTGGCCACTGACAACCCGGCTACACCTCCTTAGTACCAGCCACCACCACTCACACCAAGGTCACCATCACCAACTAACCCCCATGACAACAGCACTGATGGTAGCTCCAGCAACACCAGTGGTAACAGCAACATCTCCAGGCCTGGAGCCAACCAAAGATGCACGAGAAATGTGAATATGTATAAAATGAGATGACAAAAGAATAAACAATTATCTTATGAACTTCATTAGCTAACAGAACTGTAGAGATAAACTTAAAGATGAAAACAACGCACTGCTAACACAAAAGTAGGACACATTATTGGCTTATAAATCTTTAATATACTTAGTAGTAAATCATATTTGCAAAACGAAATATTGTGTCCCTACATGCAATTTATAGGCTATATATTTATATTTGCCTATATTTATACATTTTGTTGCTGTTGAGTCATAGGTCAGCCTAGTTGGACAGATTAACACTGAAAGACACTCCAGCCATGGTCATGTCATCTTTCTGTATATCTACAACTACAATAACCAGTGCCTTTACCTTTTTAATATGTTAAATTATAGATTTGACTACTACTTCTATCAGAACAAGTAACCACATAGAGCCACTTTGTTGGCTCAATGGCTTATGAATGTTGCATGTGTGAGTATGTGTCTCTGTGTATGTTGTATGTGTGTATGTGTTCATAATTTCCATTCCTTATTGGGAAGATGAAGAACAGCAACATTTATAATCATACAGGCCCTCTCTTCCAACACTGATTAGATTTTAACTTTGCTGATGTTCAGCTTTGACAATGTTGAGATACACTTGGATGGAGAGGGTTAAGGAGGTTCAGCAGAGTGTTTTGGTGGTTGGTTTGAGGAGTAACAGGCAGTTGAGACAAAGATAAAGATTGCTGAGTAGTAAGTCATTGTGGTGTGGAACAGTAGTAGAAGTAGTAGTAGTAGTAGTAGTAGTAGAAGTAGTAGTAGTAGCAGTAGCAGCAGCAGCAGCAGTAGTAGTTATTGTCATTCTTGTTGATTGTCTCAGATCAACCAGCCTTTGATTGAACAGATTTATAATCAAATGTATTCAAACCATGACCCACCTAGACAAAATTATCCAATCAGTTTTTTAAGATGGTATGAAATAGTTTGAAGGCAAGTTGGCAGTTAATCTAGCAAGATGAGAAAGGGATGATTGGTGGTTCAACTAAGTGGAGTGGTACTATGGGGTGCACAAGTGATCTAGTCACCAATAAATAATTCTCCAAAAATATTTTGTAACTAGACATCAAGCTATATTCTGCTAAATTGACCAACTTCACATAGCATTAGTCATGTTATCACTATTCTGAGAGAGTAAGTGTACCATGTTACATCATTCAGTATCCTCTGGCACTGACATAAACTTGATCATATTGATTGATCACTCAAACAGAAGTCATTAGTCAGTACATTGTTATGAAACAATGATATACATTAATGCTAGCTCGTCATCAGTGATGTGTTATACAATAACATACATGCATATACAGTCAGAGGTGTTACACATCATCATCACTACTACTCTACTGCTCAACTCCTCTTCTTCCCCTCTCTGCATCCCTCCTTTGAATATTCTTTCCATCTTACTACTTTCATTGTTGAACACGCTCACGCATGTGCATATACTCAGGCGTATACAACCATATACACTCTTCCTATCATTCCCTCTCTCTCCACACTTCCAGCCAGAGACACACACACAAAGTAATTCTTATTTATTATAGAATATTCCACAAGTCAATCCAATATGCTGATCTAAAAACATCTCTGTCAATGCAATCCTTTTCTGTAAGAATTTTACATGTAAAGTCTCTGTTTCACTATTGCCATATTGATTTCACTGTTTCATCACAGGTGTTATTTTAGCCAATCAGAAATCTAAGTAATTCAGAGACTAGTAATTGCTGAGCCATTTTTTTTGCTTCTCTAAACAGAAAATGTGACTGGCTTTAGGCTCCAAAGACTTAACACTAGACAAGTCTACCAGTTGACCTTTGCAGTCTCATTATGCACAAACACCAGAAACTGATTACATAGAATGGAATTAATTCACTTTCAATTTTCACCAACCTAGATACACACACACACACACACAAACACATGCACACACACACACAATTATCTGTGTCTGTGTGTAAGAAGAACTCACCATCTTTTTGGATTTCAAGGAAAGAAATTACTGACACTTTCAATAGTTCCCAAACAGTTACCATTTCAATACAGGTGCCACACAATTCATGACGAGAAAATAGCAAAAGAATTTTCATTAAATAATACCATTTATATTCTCTTCTGCTTGACTGCCATATTGGTACCATTGTCTTATCCTTGACCCACACAATCTTCTTAAAGAATAACTATTTTTACTTAATGTTTCTTTTATTAGGTTTGTTATCTCAAAACTCATTTTCTTACATCAATCTTCAAAAGATATAAATCTCTCTTGAGTCTTGAATTCACAATCTACACATTAGAGGTAAAGTATAATAAATGTTGTGTTTAAAATTGTGTGGTATCAGGTGTTGCATCGACTGTAAATGGATAGCATTTTAGCTTTGATCTTTTTTGGGAGTATTTATTCCAAAATGAGATAAGACCAAAGAGAAATAACTATATTTAGTGATTCAACAGGAAAATCATGTACATGCAACATTTCTCCATTTTCCTGGCTTTCTTTCACCTTCTTAGTATAGGTCAGAAATGTCAAGGAAAGTCAAGTATGGGATCTCAGTAAGACAAAAGTTCAGCCAGCTCAAGGAAGCTACCATTGTGAACATCTCCAATCAGATGAGAGATACCGTGGAATGCTAATTCCCTTTCACCAAAGTATAAAATAGTGTAAATTAAATTACATAAAATATTAGACCAGTTGGTCTCCTTAATTACATGTTGTCTATGTAGAAAATGTTCCATGCATCTGTTTGAATAAATATTCTGTTGGAACTCTCTCTCTATGATACATAATTCAATTTATGCTGCTTACTATGTTTATACCACAGAAATTCTGTGGCATAACTCTCTCTATCCATTCTTTATGGTCAAATCTGATGTATTTACTCTGTATTTTCCAAATAGTCAATATAGGCGCAGGAGTGGCTGTGTGGTAAGTAGCTTGCTTACCAACCACATGGTTCCGGGTTCAGTCCCACTGCGTGGCATCTTGGGCAAGTGTCTTCTACTATAGTCTTGGGCCGACCAATGCCTTGTGAGTGGATTTGGTAGAGGGAAACTGAAAGAAGCCCGTCATATATATATATGTGTGTATATATATATATATATATATATATATATATATATGTATGTGTGTTTGTGTGTCTGTGTTTTTCTCCCCACCATCGGTTGTCAAACGATGGTGGGGGGACAAACACAGTGGTTTGGCAAAAAGAGACCGATAAAATAAGTACTAGGCTTACAAAGAATAAGACCTGGGGTCAATTTGATCGACTAAAGGCAGTGCTCCAGCAAGGCCACAGTCAAATGTCAAACATCAGATTGTTATTCTTGTCTGACTGAAAAAAATTGCTGCTCACTTATTTAAGGCAAGGGTATACATCTTATATACACACATTATTCAACATTTTCTGCAGTTCTTTCTATTAAAGTTCCAATATCAAATCAATCTTGTACATCATCAATATATGCTTTCTTACGGCTTTGTTTTATGTTTGTGATATTCTGTTCCATTCAAGTGTAATTTATTTGACCACTGTAGATGGTTCTTGGACAGCAATTTCACTCCGACATTTAGATGAAGTCAGTTTGTTCAAAAGTAAGTTCATCACCTGTTGATTGCTTAGCATTTTGGAAATAATACCTATCCTCAGTAATGATATTTTTCATTTGTATTTTTGTTCATTTCTCGCTTTATTCTGAATTCCTTATACACTCCAGATATTTTCTTATTCCCTGCTCTGGCATGATCAAGGAATATGTAGGAAATCAATAGAATGATCTTTTATACGATAACAACTATGAATTCATGCATAATGTTGACTTTTATTTCCTACATACAAAAAGATATTACATCTTCCATTTTGACTGGTAGAACAGTGCTATAATAATTATGCAACTTGTGATTTAAAAATACAGGGTTTCACATTGAACAGAATTAAAACAAAGGATATTTCGAATCTTAACCTTTAGCAACAATCAAGGCAAAGAGTTTGTAAATGTGTCTATGAATATATAATACATATTTTTCTGTATACAAAGTAAATTAAATGTGTCACAGAAAATGTTCATAAATATTTACATTTTCACAAAATCAATGGGATAATTTGCATTGGCTTCAAAGAACATGATAAGAGTAACAGATGCCACAGTTGATACCGATGTGGGTAATGCCAAAATGCCTGTCAATATTCTATTGAAAGTGTGACATCAATTCACTTTGTGCCAACAGACCAAAACATGTCACTAACAGCTTGAAAATTGAAATTTAACTTCCAGCAAATGAAAGGAAAAGTTTTTTTTAATGAGAAGTAGTCGAGTGATAAAAGTCACATAAAGGATCCTGTGACATAAGCAGAATCATTACTTGGGACCAGTATTTTTTGTCAATTCAATAAATGGTGGTCTCGAAAGAATATTTGAATCTGCAAAGCAAATTTACTATATTTTCTAATTCCTCTATTAGTGTATGCCTATATTAAAAGAACTTTTGACCACAAAATAGGTGTCATTTGCAGAAATGTACAAATGCTGATATAAATGACTAAGATTTGTCAAATGAATTTATTGACATGATACACCATGGAAACTATAGGATATTACAACTGAAAGATTTACTCAACAAAAAATATGCAGCTAAAATATAATTGTGAATCATTCTAGATGTTTCTCATGGTGTCTACAACTACAGACTCAGCAAAACTTTCATTCAGTAAGTTTAAACTGATAAAGATCTATTTCAGAACAATCCTATCTCAAAGTTAACTGGTGACCTTAGCTCAACTCTGCATTGAATCAGAACTCAGTCAAAATATTGATTTCAGACATTATACAAAACTTTACACACAAGGAGATACACAAAGTGTTGCTGAAAAAGAAACCCCAGTTAGTCATTTGTGGTCTTAGTTAATAAATAAAATGATGCTGTTTTAATCATTAGTAGAAGGAGCCCTAAATCAGGCTAATTCTGAGTTTAGATCATTCTTTCAAAAGCTCAAACAAGTTGTATTGATTAATTGATGCATTGCAAATAATGAAGTTTATTGCTGCTGAAATCTTTACCCATCATCCATATATCTAGCAAGGTAACCTAAGATGTTGTTGTAATACTTAAACCCAGTTTCACCATGACTGAGTAGATCGAAGAGGAAAGCCATCATAACCATTTCCATACTGTCTTTTAGAAGTATCTAGCTGTATCGTGTCCTTATTTTGGAGAGTAGATCTTCTAATTTCTTGTGATGAAAAAAGGTGCCCTGTGGAACATAACTTACTATTTGTGTTTCCTTTGCAGTCTCTCTCTTAGAAAGTCATGTAGCCACTCTCTTAATGGTTTAAGAAAATAGATGATAAACCCAAATGCAAATTCATACATATGCAGAATCCACATATTATGATGAAATACCATGTTAATTTACCAGGAGTTACAGTGTGGTGTGGCTTATCCTCAAGACGATTAATTGGACCATTCTTTTTTGATGCTACTGTGACTGGTCCCGTTTACTTGAACAAATAAAAATATATATATAGATAGATAGATATACACAAACACACACACACACACACATATATATACAACTTCATACAAGTACGCATATAGATATATATACATGTACAAACATACATATGTATATATATATATATATATATATATATATATATTTATAGATACAAATACATACACACATATACATATATATATATATATATATATATATATATATATATATATATATATATATATAGATACAAATACATACACACATATACATATATATATATATATATATATATATACAGAGAGAGAGAGAGAGAGATGTACTTGCATAGCAAGTGACCTGATCTGAGATCATGTGCTGGAACAAAAACAATTGCAGCATGGAAGGTGTTTATAAATCATTTAAGAAACACACAAAAACCGTTTGATTCACTTCAACATTTAAATTTAATTTGCCAAAATATTTTCGGCGCTTTGAGACCGCAACCTGTTCACTGCATATGTTATATATATATATATATATATATATATATATATATATATATATATATACAAATGCAAATACATACATACAAATATATACAAATAAATACACACACACACACATATATATATATGTGGGATTTTCAATCGAGATCGCTGCCAGTGCCCCTGAACTGGCTCTTGTGCGGGTGACACATGAAATTTTTCGAGTGAGATCGTTGCCAGTGCCCCTGAACTGGCTCTTGTGTGGGGCCGTCGTAGGATTTTCAAGCGAGATCGTTGCTAGTGCCCCTGGACTGGCTCATGTGCGGGTGACACATGAAATGCACCATTTTGGGCGTGGCAATTGCCAGTGCTGCCTGGCTGGCCTTCGTGGGATTTTCGATCAGGATCATTGCCAGTGCCCCTGGACTGGCTCTTGTGTGGGGCCGTTGTAGGATTTTCGAGCGAGATCGTTGCCAGTACCCCTGGACTGGCTCTTGTGCGGGTGGCACATAAAATGCACCATTTTGAGCGTGGCCGTTGCCAGTACCACCTGACTGGCCTTCGTGCGGTTGACATGTAAACGCACCCACTACACTCTCTGAGTGGTTGGCGTTAGGAAGGGCATCCAGCTGTAGAAACTCTGCCAAATCAGATTGGAGCCTCGTGTAGCCATCTGGTTTCACCAGTCCTCAGTCAAATCGTCCAACCCATGCTAGCATGGAAAGCGGACATTAAACGACGACGATGATGATGATGATATACAAATACATACACATGCACACACACATATATATATATGCAAATACATACAAACATATATATATGTATATATATATATATATATATATATATATATAGATAGATATATATATATACACATATACAAACATACATATATACATATGTATATATATATATATATATATATATATATATATATATATAGATATATATATACAAATACATGCACACACACACACACACACACATAGATATATATACATAAACAAACATAAAATATATATAGTGCATGAAGACAGTAGGAAAGCTATGATGTGGTTGATGGTTCAGGCTCGGTGGAGTGCTGGGTCAACAACTCATGGAGGATAGCTTCAATTCAGAAAAAAAAGGCGCATCGTTTTGCAATGGGATTCATAATCCAAATCCAAATCCATGCTGCAGAGTTGTTGAAGGCGAAGAATTTCAGAGAAAAATATGGCAGATTTAATGTGTTTGGGGTGAGAGGAAGAGTAGGGAAGTTAGAAGTGGGAGTCAGTAGGTGTATAGTAGACAGAGGTGGAGAGGTGGGTACTGTGTATTTTGATGGAGATGGCCAGAAAGCAAATAGAAGTCTGAGATATGGTGCGGATGAATTCCAAGGCTGGGTGAAAGGTGTTAACAAAAGAAATAAGCTGTTGTCTGTTAAGGCTTGTGGCGCCAATACAGTTGCCAATGTCCCGACCATACAACTCTGAGATGGGTCCAGAGAAGTGAGTGTAGATTGCTTCTCTACATAACCTACAACACGCTTGACCTGCTTATAGAATTCACCAGAGAAGGAAAAATAATTGAGTGTTGTATACACATATACATATATACATACACATGTGTACACATATAATATATATACACACACACACACACATATATACAGGGTGCCCCAAAAAATGTATACACACTTTAGCAGCTGATAACTCGATTTTTTTAATACTGTTATACACACACACACACACACACACATATATATATACATAGATGCATGCCCCCACACACACAAATATATATACATACTCACATATATCATTATTTAACGTCTGTTGTCCATGCTGGCATGGGTTTGACAGTTCAACTAGACTGGCACACTGGAAGGCTGCACCAGACTCCAGTCTGATTTGGCATTGTTTTCTACAGCTGGATGCCCTTCCTAAACTCTTCTAAGAGTTTAACGAGTGCTTTTACATGCCACTGGAATGAGTGTCATTTGTGTGAAACTGGGCTGTGTTTACATGCCACCGGCATGTGTACCAATTTGCTTGACACCAGTATCTGCAACAACTACTATTTTGCTTGGCTTGATGGGTCTTCTTCTCAAGCACAACATAATGCTAATGGTTTGGTTATTGTCTCCCTGAGGGCTAACCCTCGAAAGGAACTCAGACACTTTGCTTCTGTCAGGCCCAACACTCAAACATAACTGAGCCACTTTGCCTCCATCAGGCCCAATGGTTGGGAGGAATTCAGCCACTTTGCCTCCATGAGTCCCAACACTCAAAAGGAACTTAGCCACTTTGCCTCTGTCAAGCCCAACACATGAGAGGAATGCATCTACTTTGCCTCCATGAAGCCCAATGCTCAAAAGGAACCAAGCTACTTCGTTTCCGTGAGGTCCAATGCTCAAAAAGGAACTCAGTCACTTTGCCTCTGTGATGTTCTTTATGTGCCACCAGCATGGGTGCACTTGGTTTGATGGCTCCTCGCAAGCACAGTACATCGCCAAAGGTCTCGGTCAAAAGTCATCGGACATCTAGCAAAGCATACTGGCTTCATTTCTTTCCAGCCTACACATGTCCTCGGCACTCATACCCCATATTTCACCGCCATGCAGCATGGCTGTTTGCACACAGACATCAATCTGCCTTTATATATTCATACATCTATACATACATATATATATATATATATACATATACACACACACATATATATATGTAGCTATATATATATATATATATATATATATATATAAGTAAATGTTAGAGGTAATACTTGATAATTGTAAGCACCTGTGTCTGCCAAATCGTAGCTGGGGTGAAAGAATAAATTAAAAACGTAACGATAAAAACAGAACACAAAGGATTCCGCGGTACACATGTTTCAAGCTTTATAGTCGTTGCATCATTATATTGGTATATAATTGATAGACAGGATGGTATAAATCTATCTTCAGCCACAAATATATTCTTTCCCAAGTATTATATCACAAAGAAGAAGTCACCAAGAAAAAAGTAAAAGAGGGAGAAACATGAGAGAGAAAAAGGGGGAGTCCACTTGGTATTGTCCATTGTAATATACATTGTAATATGTTTATCCTTTAAGTTGATACATTTACATAAACGTTCATCGGTACTCCGAAATCTATCCATATTGTGCCCAAATATACATATATATATATATATATATATATATATATATATATACATGTGTGTATATATATATATATATATATATATATATATATATATATATAGGAAAATGAAAAAAAGCCAGAATGCTGAACTGGAAGCATAACTTAATAAAGATTTTTTCTAACCGGTTTTCATTGCGATGAAGCAAATTATCAAGAAGAAGGAGAATGAAAATGTTTTTTTACAAAGAAGTACAAAAAAGTACAAAATGAAGAAAATAATATATAAAACAATAATATATAAAAAAAATAAATATACCCATACATTATATTGTCTTTGAGCTTTTGTAGTTCAATAGTAGTTCATGTATAAATTGGTAGGAAAAAAAAGGATGCATGAGAGTTGAGAGTTTTGTTAGGTTTAAAAAAACTTCCTGTTGGAAAAAAAGAGTTCATAACTCTAACTAAAAACACTTGTCTCCCCTTACACACACTTCCTGTTTTGACACCACATTTCCTGCTTAACACAAACTTTTAACCCTTTTTTTAAACCTAACAAAACTCTCAACTCTCATGCATCCTTATTTTTCCTACCAATTTATACATGAACTACTATTGAACTACAAAAGCTCAAAGACAATATAATGTATGGGTATATTTATTTTTTTTATATATTATTGTTTTATATATTATTTTCTTCATTTTGTACTTTTGTGTACTTCTTTGTAAAAAAACATTTTCATTCTCCTTCTTCTTGATAATTTGCTTCATCGCAATGAAAACCGGTTACAAAAAATCTTTATTAAATTATGCTTCCAGTTCAGCATTCTGGCTTTTTTTCATTTTCCTATTATTTCTCCACGTGCGGTTAACACAACCCCACTATTTACTGACTTATATATATGTATATATATATATATATATATATATATATATACACATATATATACATACATATGTTTTGCAAGATTCTTGATGTGAAATCGTGTGTTGAAACAGATATTGTTATATTTGGGGATGATCATGCTGCCAGTTTAGCCAATAAAAACACACGCACTATATATTTGGTGTTAATTTGCTTCAGCTTTATTTTATTTTTTACATTAATCGTATTTCGGCCAGAGTTCTTTCGTCACACTTCTGTGACCTCATCAGTGGTCCTTTGCTTTCTTCTTTCTTATTTGTGTGTTTTTCCTTACTAACGATCAGCCATTTTGTATTTTGTATTTCTATTACATGTGTCTTTGTTTGTGCATGTGTATACCCCTATGTGTGTCTATACTTCGTAAGTGCATGTGTGTGTGTGGGAAGTGCCTGTATTATGTGTATCTCCTGCTTATACACGTTTGTTTAATTTATTTTTATTTATTTTGTTCATTATTTTTTTCTATTCTTTCTTTTTTTTGTATTTAATTTAATTGTGTTAATTTCATTTGTTCCTTTTTATAGTCGATCCACAATGTGCTCAGGTTCGTTTTCCTAGTTTTGCAGTCTTCAAGGGTCATTTTGTTTTGGTCTTTGCATCTGTAGCTCCCTTTTCGACAACCTTTTTGTTCTGGTGGTAGTAGGTTGTTTTCTTCTAGGAATGTGTATGTTCTTTCAGTGATTACAGATGTTAATATTTTATACATTGTTGGTAGACAGGTGGTTGGTCTATAGTTCTCTGGGTTATCTGTTTTTTGGTATTAGGTATGTCACTCCCTGTGTCAACCAGTCTGGGCTATTTTCTGGGTTTTTCATGACTTCATTGTATGCTGATGACATATCTCCATGTATATCAACTAGCTGTTTGATCCAGAAGTTTGGTACTCGATCTATTCCCAGAGACTTCCAATTGCTGGTCTTTTTCAGGGCCAGAGTGATCTCCTCCTTTTGAATATCTTCCCATTCCTGTACTTCTTTATTTCAGGAGTGTTTCTTGTTCCTTAATCAATTCTGCATCTTTTGTTATGTTGTTTTTCATTTTCCCATATCGTACGCCAGAAATTTTCCATATCCTCTTTCTTTGGTGGTTGCTCAACATTTATTTGTTCTTTACCGAGTTCCCTGTAAAATTTCTTTCCATCTTCTTTAAATGATTTGTTTTGTCTAAATTGTTTGCTTCTCTTTATATATCATAACAGTCGTTGTGCCTTTGCTTAAATTTTTTGTTTTAGGTTTTCTTTTGCTTCAGGTATTTCATTTTTTTGTTTGATCCCATGCTTTTTGCATATTTTCTTGGCTTTTCTTTGGTTGACCTGGTTTCCATTACTTATTTCGGTTAGTATTGATAGGTCGCCTCTCATGCATTGTATATCCTTTTCAAAGTTTTCTTTCCATTTTGGTTGTCTTTTCTTCTGTTGAGCAGTTTTCTTTTTTAGTTTTATGCCTTTTGCTTCAGTAATAGCTTCAGCTGTAGCATAGGCTAGTTGGTTTAGCAATGTTATATTTAGTGGTTCTATTGTTGTTGAATGTTATCTCATCTATTATATTATTGCCAATTTTAATCAACTCCTTCAGGTTCTTATCCATACTGACTTTTGGTAGGGGCTCTCTGTCTGTGGTGTTTTGTGCTTTTACATGTTCCCATTTTCTCTGTATTTCTTCTTTTAGTTCCAAATATTTCTCCCTATCCATGTCACTGTTGGTTGTTTTACAGGTTCTTCTATCTCATTACCCACAGAGGGCTCCTCAAATACATCCTCTTCTTGGTTTTCTGTAGTCCCTATTTCTATTTCATTTGTATTTGGTGTTATACAGTGAGATCTGTTGACATTTTCTTTTATTTCTTCCAGCTCAGTGTCTGTGAGCCTCCTGTTTTTAATGATATCTCTTTGGACATTCCCTAACTTGTTGGGATCCATATTTAACCTTGAAGTTGAATTTTGTTGTCTTCATAATTGATAAGTCCTTTTTGTCGTGTTATCTTCTGATGGTGTGACTACCGCTGTGTAGTATGCTTCCATTACTAGTTTGTACTCTTCCCAATTCCATTTAGTTCTAGGTGTTTTTGCGTGTAGTATGGCTTGCATCGGTGGGGCTCAGGTTGAGGTTTTCCTTGGTTAAGTTGCCCACAGTCACCCAGGAGTGAGTAGAGTTCGAATCAGTAACCAACTTTTCACTCCCAGCCTGACTCCTCACTAGGAGGTGCACACCTTGTTGACCCATGAGACGAGCGATGCGGTATGGGTTGTTTTTATTGACTTTATCCATTATGGTTAACTACTGGTATATTCATGGTGATTGGCCACATACTCCTTGAGTACCTGAGTGTGCCCTATGCGTATCACACACATTGCTGGGTCCACCTTCAAGGCCATTGTCCATCTGACTCTACGGGTCATCCGCCCGCTCTGCCATCTCAGACTTCATGCACTTAAGGGAAGGTATCCCTTCAGCCACAACAGCAGTCTAAATGCCATTGCCCCTCATTTAGTTTAGCACCACTGTCAAGTGGAGGTCCCGGGGCATGACCACCAGTGTGCACAACTGGCTACTTGGAGTCATAAGTGAGAGTTGAGCTTTTGTTGTGAACTAGTGATCACCATCCATGCTATCACTAACAAATACCCCATATGCCCCTTATTATTATTATTATTATTATTATTATTATTATCATTATTATTATTATTATTATCATTATTATAACTCGGAATCTTGGGGTTAGTAGCCCGCGCTCTTAACCACTATGCCATATGCCCGTGGTCAATTATGGAGTGAATTTTAGGGCTTATAAATCTAATATTCTCCTATCCTTCCTTAATACCAGTTCCCATATGCTATTCATATCTGCACTCGGTCTGGTCTGCTTAGGAGGTTGTTGTGTCCTAGCATATGTGCTGCTTCTTTTAGTTTATGTATTTTCCAGTGGTGTTCTCTGTCTATTGTTTTAACTTCATCCCACAGGGGGAGGTGGTCTCCATTTTTCCATACATGATCAGTTATACCCAATTTATCAATATCTCCTCATGTCACAGCTTTGCAACATTCCTCAACCCTTATTTTGAGGGAGCAGCATGTTTCACCTTTGTATAACCTACCACAGCTGTATGGGATGGAGTACACACAGTCTTTGGTCATATTCTCTTCTATTGGTGGTTTTACTCGAAGGAGATATTTGCGAAGTGTTGTATTACTCTTGAACACTGTCCTAATGTCATATAGGCTGCATATCTTTTGTATCTTTTCGGAGAAGCCTTTCACATAGGGTAGACAGACTGTGGACAGTTCATTGGCCTTATCCTCTCTGTTCTCCATAATTGGAGTAGATAGTATATTTTGGGGGTAGTTGTTGCTTAATAGATTGTTACTGAGCTTGATCATTTCTTCGTGGTGGGTATCACGATCGCTACTTATATTCTTTGCTCAATGCTTTAGGCACTGAGCAATCCTTTTCTTTACACTGTATGGATGGTGGGAATTGAAGTTGAGATATTGTCCAGTGAAGGTCAGCTTGTAGTACTTGGTGCATGTTATTAATACATCCAGGAATGCTAGCTGATTGTCTTTTTCTTTTTCCATTGTGAACTGTATGGATGGCTTTATTGAGTTCACATGATCTAACAGCACTTGGATATCTTCCTGGTGGGGCCACAGTATAAAGGTGTCATCAACATATCGCAGCCATAGGGTTGGTTTTAGTGGTGTTGATCCTAAAGCCAAATTCTCAAAGTATTCCATGTATATATTGGCTATTATCGGTGATAATGATGAACCCATAGCTAAACTCGCTTCTTGTTGATATATATCAGTGTCCATACTGAAGTAGGTAGTTTCTACACAGAAGGTCAACATTTCCATCAAGTTTCTTATTGGTATACTAGTGCATTCTTTTAGACAGGTGTCTGTCACTAGCTTTTCTTGAATTACCAATAGTGCTTCCCCAGTTGGGACTTTGGTGAACAGGCTTATCACATCTAGACTCACCATCTGGTTAGATTCAGTGGGGGTATCCTTGTTCAATTCTGTGAAGTGGGTTGAATTCTTCACATACGATGTTGACTTTCCTGCTAATGGACGAATTTTATCCACAAGGAAGCGGCTCAGTGGATGACATGCTGAACCTCTACAGCTCACTATAGGTCTTAATGGAATACCATCCTTGTGAATCTTAGGGAAACCGTACATGTGTGGTAGTTTACTGTAGTGTTGAGTCAGTTGTCTGTACTTCATTGGTGTAAAGTGATCCTTGTTCTTGATCAAGATCTGTGACAACTTCCTCTTTGTTTTCAGAGTTGGGTCTTTCTTTACTTTGCTGTAGCTACCATCACTTATAAGACTTGCCAATTTTTCAGAGTAGTCAGACTTGTTCATCACCACTGTAGCATTTCACTTGTCCGCTGAAAGTATTATGATGGAATTGTCACTCTGTAGTCTTTTGATAGCGAACTTTTCTTCCTTAGTGATGTCTGATTTGGGAAGTTTTGCTTTTTCCAGTACCTGTCTCACTTTCCACCTTAGTTCATCTCCCTGAGTTTTTGGTATCTTTATGGCAATCTCTTCAAGGGGGGCTATTATGTCCAAGTATGTAATGCACTTGATGGTTGTCACAAAGTTGAGACCTTTGTTTAGTACTACTTCTTCAGAGCTTTCTAGATGTTGGCTACTTACATTAATTACTGCTTTCACAGGCGGGTGACGGACTTCAGTCTTCATTCTCTTAAACTTCTTAATCGAAATTTCCCCAAGACACTTGATGAAGGCTGGAGGGTATATCAGCTGAACTGTTGTGTTAACAACAAACAAGATGGGGACAAATATCCGTCAAATGTAAATAATGTAAATAATGGACTTATTTGGAGTTAGAATTTCTAATCTCCTTACTCATCTTTAGAGGGAACGTCTCTAAAAGCTCTCTCACTAATATTTTCAAATAACTGTTGTAGCCTTTAGTTTTAGTTAATACCTAACTGGACTCACACATATATTTCTTTCTCATAAGGATGAAAATGAATATCTTAGATTCTATTCTGCTTTTTCCTTTCTCAAGTCCTTTGTAAAAAACTTTGTTTATACTTCTTGCACTGAAGAGTACAGTGATATATAATTAATTAAATTTATTCTAATTAATTAATTCTATTCAACCATGAATTTGCATGAGTTTTATATCACTGTACGAAACGATTATCTGCATGAATTAAAACTCTCTTATATATTTTAACACCTTCTCTTTTCCATTTTTATCAAAATTGTTGAGTTTTACAGGATTTCTTTCCATAAATTCACAATGCACCACATACAAGTCTTATTTTCATATTCACAATTTTACGCCAGTAAGCTACCAACAAAATATGAAGAATTTATATTAGAAATCTCTTTTTGGAAACCTCCAAATTAAAGGATGAATCTAATTCAACCTTTTAAATATACATACATGCATATCTATCTATTTATCTATCTATCTATCTATCTATCTATCTATCTATCTATCTATCTATCTATCTATCTATCTCTCTCTCTATATATATATATATATATATACATACATACATATATACATACAAATACATATATACATAGATGTATACCTATATATATACCGTAAATCCTCGAGTATGGTCCGCCCTTGAGTAGAATACGCAGGGGATTTTTAGGCGGCTGTACCTCTGAAAAACCTAAACCTTGTGTATAATACGCACCCCTTCTCTAACTTGAGTCAAAGAGGTCTATATAACGTCCTTGGTTTGTAAACATATATCCGGTAACATCCTTTATTATTATTGTATATTTAACATAATGCAAACGTGCAGCTTCTTTGTGCACTTTGTTTACAGAAAATAAAGAAATAACAGTAATAACGTCAGTGAAAAATAAATATTAAGTAAATAGCCTTTCACATATTTATCACTATCAGATATAAAAGCAAAAGCAAAAACATTTATTCAAATCCTTCAAATTCAACGTCACTTTCAGCATCAAATAACTGTTCCATTTGTTCCTCTGGAAACATGTCAGCATCATTGTAGTGTAAATCTCCGTCATTGTCAGATTCATAGTCAACATCAAAAGATTCACTTTCATTTATTTCATCTTTCCATACAACGTCATCCTGAGTACCATCCAGTGCAGACGATATGACAACATGTTTATTTTAATAAATGTTGCTTTCTGCAAGTTGTGGATGATTCTTTTATGACTTCATTGCTTTCAAGGTATTTTCGCGCCAGACATCACAAAATGCGTCTTGTCGGACAGCAAATAGAGACTTGGACATTGCTCAGAAAATATTTTTCATTTTTAACCTCGTATATAGTACGCACTAGGGATTTTGACCTTTAAATTTTGGGGAAAAAATGCGGATTATATTTGAGGATTTATGGTATATATATATATATATATATATATATATATATATATATATATATATATATATATATATATATATATATATTCTTTTATTCTTTTAGTTGCTTTTGCTTCAGTCATTTAACTGCAGCCATGCTGAAGCACCACCTATAGTTGAACAGATCAACCCCAGAAGTTATTCTTTGTAAGCCTAGTACTTACTCTATCAGTCTCTTTTGCTGAACTGCTAGGTTACTGGGATGTAAACACACCAACATCAGTTGTCAAGCGATGGTGGTGGCAGGACAAAAACAGACACATACATTAGGTTCCTCACAGGCAAGAACACAGGTACAAGATTTTCTGGGCAAGGAACACAGACGGGGTCGGGGACGTGGGTATACTTCTTGTGGAGAAATGGGTGGACAAGGTAATCGAGGTAGTCAGAGTATGTGATAGAATACTCAAGATTAGATTAGTGCTTCATAATGGGTTAGCAACCATTATCTCAGCCTATGCCCCTCAGCTGGGGTTACCCGATGGACAGAAAGACTGATGTTATGACACCCTATTGCACACTACCTTGTTGATGAATGACAGGGTCCTTCTCTTTGTGGCTGGTGACTTCAATGAGCATGTTGGATAACATACAGGGGGCTTCCATGGCATACATGGAGGCTGTGGTTTTGGTTCCCGCAATGAAGAGAAAACCAGGCTGCTGGAGTTCTGTGATGCAAATGATCTTATGGTTTGCAATACTAACTTCAGGAAACCTGCCAGTCACCTAGTCACCTAATGTTCTGGTAGACACACTAGCCAAATTGACTACATCCTCGCCAGAAAAAGGGAAAGATGGCTGCTTAGAAATGCCAAAACCTTCCCAGGCGAAGAATGTACCCCACAACATAGACTGGTAGTTAGTAACTTCAGGATCAGGGCTAAGTGGTTGCCCAGAAGACAACCAGCATGGAGGAGAAGGGTCTGGAAGCTTAAAGATCCTGCGAATGGACAGAGATTTAGAGACATATTACTCAATGCCTTTGATGAAATAGAGGTGGATATAGCTTCACACGATGTGGAAGACAACTGGAGGTTTCTACGGGACAACCTTCTGAGGGCCACTGACGAGATCTGTGGATGGTGCAAAGTCCCCTCTCGACCCAAAATAACGTGGTGGTGGAACAATGTCGTTGACGGGGCTATTAGGGAAAAGAAACAGGCTTGGAAGAACGGTGGTAGCAGGGAATTGTATCAGACTGCCAGAAGGGAAGCTAGGAGACAGGTTTATTTAGCCAGACGGGAAGCAGATAAGAAAAAATTTGCCAATGTTCTGCGCCATGAGGATCAAAGACTTGAGGTATTTCGTGTTGCAAGACAGTGTGTGAGAGAGAAATGTGTCTGCATGGATGATGGCTCACTTGCACTAAATAAGGCTGCAAAGAAAGAGGTTTGGAGACTCCACTATGAAAGATTGCTCAATAAGGAGAATGAATAGGAGAAAGAGAGTCTGTCGAATGTCGACCCAACAGAGGGATCAGCTATCATAATTGACAGGTAATGAAAGTCACAGAGAGCATCATAGCCCAACTAATTAGGGAGAGAGTTAGTTTAGATGAGATGCAGTTTGGGCTCATGCCAGGGAAAAGCACCACTGATGCTATGTTTCTGGTAAGACAGCAGCAGGAGAAATACCTAGCCAAAGATAAACCTCTGTACCTGGCTTTCGTTGACATGGAGAAAGCCTTTGACAGGGTCCCCTGATCCCTTATCTGGTGGTCATTGAGAAAACTAGGGATAGATGAATGGTTAGTGAGAGCTGTGCGAGCCATGTAGAGGGACACTGTCAGTAAGGTGAGGGTTGGCAATGAGTACAGTGAATAATTCTGGATAGAGGTAGGGGTCCACCAAAGTTCAGTCCTCAGCCACCTCTTATTTATCATAGTCCTCCAGGCAATAGCAGAGGAATTCACGACAGGATGCCCCTGGGAGCTCCTCTATGCTGATGACCTTGCTCTAATTGCTGAGTCACTATCAGAACTAGGGGAGAAGTTTCAGGTGTGGAAGCAAGGATTAGAATTGAAGGGCCTTAGAGTCAACCTAGCTAAACCAAAGTCCTAATAAGCTGGAAGGTAGACAAAACACAAACCCCTTCAGTTAGATAGCCCTGCTCAATCTGTAGAAAAGGCATAGATAGAAACTCTATAAGACATACCCAGTGTAAGCTATGGACACATAAATGGTGCAGCAATTTCAAAGTAAGGCTAACTAGGAACATAGTTTTTGTATGTGGCAGATGCTCAGGAGCTATAAACACTGAAAATGTGCAGAGAACTTCTGCCACATTCCAGGAAAAAAAAAAACTAGAAGTAGTTGATAGCTTCCGTTACCTAGATGACCAAGTCAGTAGCTGGGGAGGGTGCGCTGAAAGTGTAGCTGCTAGAATAAGAATAGCCTGGGCAAAGTTCAGAGAGCTCTTACCCCTGCTGGCGACAAAGGGACTCTCGCTCAGAGTAAAAGGCAGGCTGTATGACGCATGTGTATGAACAGCCATGCTTCATGGCTGTGAAACATGGGCCGTGACTGCTGAGGACATGTGTAAGCTCGCAAGAAATGAAGCCAGTGTGCTCCGCTGGATGAGTAATGTTAGTGTGCATACTCGATAGAGTGAAAGCACCCTGAGAGAAAAGTTGGACCTAAAAAGCATCAGTTGTGGTGTGCAAGAGAGGTGATTGCACTGGTATGGATATGTGGCAAGAATGGATGAGGATAGCTGTGTGAAAAAAGTGCCACTCCCTAGCAGTTGAGGGAACCTGTGGAAAAGGTAGACCCAGGAAGACCTGGGATGAGGTGCTGAAGCACAACCTTCGAACATTGGGCCTCACCAAGGCAATGACTAGTGACTGAGACATTTGGAAATATGCTGTGCGTGAGAAGACCCGGCAAGCCAAGTGAGACCTTAACCCGTGGCCTTTGCCAGAGGTGTAGCCAGCCCACATAAGCATACTTTTCCTTCATTGGACACTAAACTCTGCTTGCGAAGCTGTTGAGGCAAGTAAAATTGATATCGAAATTGAACCAAATTCAATGACTGGCACCCATGTCAATGGAGCGCTAACAGCACCATCCAAGCGTGATCGTTGCCAGAGCAGCTGTCTGGCTTCTGTGCCGGTAGCACGTAAATAGCACCATTTGAGCGTGATCATTACCAGTGTCGCCTTACTGGCACTTGTGCTGGTGGCACGTGAAAAAACATTCGAGCGAGGTCGTTGCCAGAGCCGCTGGACTGGCTCCTGTGCTGGTGGCACATATAAAACACCATTTAAGCGTGGCCATTGCCAGTACCGCCTGACTGGCCCCCACTACACTCTTGGAGTGGTAGGTGTTAGGAAGGGCATCCAACTGTAGAAACTCTGCTAGATTGGAGCCTGGTGCAGCCATCTGGTTCGCCAGTCCTCAGTCAAATCGTCCAACCCATGCTAGCATGGAAAGTGGACATTAAACGATGATGATGATATATACATATATATATGTATACGACAGGCTTCTTTCAGTTTCTCTCTACCAAATCCACTCACAAGGCTTTGGTCAGCCTGAGGCTATAGCAGTAGACACTTTCCCTAAGTGCCACAGAACCCTGTGGCTAGTAAGCAAGCTACTTAGCATACACCCACTCCTGCACCTATATATATATATATATATATATATATATATATATATATATGCGAGTAAAAATAAATACAAAAAAAGGTGGATTTTTTTGTATGATTGTGTATAGAGGAATATATTATTTTGCTTAAAAGAGTTCCAACACTGTCTGTTTTTTATGTTTTATTTATATTCCTGCCGAACTAATGTGGGGTATAGAATATGGAATATACAATATATAATATAATATACAATATATAATATAAAATAAAATAAAATAAAAATGGATGGCACCATGAAATAAAGTATTGAATGTAGATGAAATATTGAGTGTTCAATATAAAGGATCAAATATATAAATATATAAATATAAATATATATATATAAAGGCGACTCGAGTTTCAGGGCTATTTCCCTTCGTCATGGCCGGTATGACAATCTTTAACAGACTATATATATATATATATATATATATATATATATATATATAGGTTATGAGCGATAGTGGTATCAATTAGACCCAGAAGTTTCAGGTAATGCTGAGTAAGTGCTAAGAATAGACCATAGTTAAGCTCCAGGTTTGGTGATTATGCAAATAAGGGGTCCAACATAGGTCATATATCAGCGTGTGAATATAAGGATTTACTTTTCGTAATGAGATAAAAAACCAAGGCTGTGTATATTATAAAACATTTATATCCTGTTTCCAGGATATTTATTATATCCCTTCATCTGAGACGGTGTGAGAGGATGATCTATCTTATCTAAACTAACAATTGCTTAACCATCCTCTCACACCGTCTCCGATGAAGGGATATAATAAATATCCTGGAAACAGCTGTGAGACCCTCTATTTATAAATGTTCTATATTATACGCAGCCTTGGTTTTTTTTATCTCATTGTGAAAATTAAATCCTTATATATATATATATATATATATATATATATATATACACACACAAACATATGTATATACATATATATAAACAAATCTATTCTGATTTTTGATGTCTTTAAAAATACATCTTAAAGCCCTTTTACAATCGCCTAATATGTGCTGTATAGATATTGCTGTATAGATGTATATTCAATATACCAGACAAACGGTTTTAAATATACTTGCGTGCATATATATGTTATGATGTATATACATATACATTTGTTTATGTATATATATATATATATGTATCTAGATACATATACATTTGTTTATGTATATATATATGTATGTAGATACATACATATATATATATATATATATATATATATATATATATATATATATATACATGCATTTATGCTTATCTATATATTTGTATGTGTGTTTACATGTGTATTACTATTGTTTATATGTATTTGCTTAAATGAGTATGTATGTATATTTTATATGCGTTCGCAAGCTTGACATTTATGCATAAAGTTTAGATGTACCTTTTCCTTATTTTTTCCTTTTCATTCTTCTTTTCCTTATTGTTAGATACTTTAGTGAATGCCATTATCTTCTCTATCTTTATTTTTCTCTCTCTCTTTCTTTCTTCTTCATTCTATCACTTCTTTTCCTTCCAACCACCACCTCTTATTCTTATTCTGATTCTTTCTTAAATGTAGCAAAAAGTTGCCTTTTCACAACATACTATGAAGACATATGATGTGCATATATATATGTGTGTAGATACCTATATATACATTAGTGTATATATTCATATTTATATTTTGCCTGTGTATGTTTCTAGATATGTATGCATGTATTAGTGTTTGCATGTTAAATGTACATATGTACGTTTATGTTTTTTAATGTGTATAGGTATAAGTGCACAGTGTGTTTAGTTCTAGGCCATTTGATTGATGTAAGTGAATGTTATTATATGCAGACTTACATTTATTTTTAATTAAACTTACTTTACCATTAATTAATTTATTCTTGGTATATATGTTTTCCCTTCTAACTACAGTCATTTCTGAAATTTTGATTTTTGATTTAAGGTGTTTTTCGATTTCACATAATATGATTTTAAATCTATCATGATAGGATAGAAAGAAACTGTTAGTTGAAAGGACTAATGAAAAGAAACCAATTTCAAATGTGTATATGGTCATGTAAATTGGATATTTTAGACATACAAACTTTTTGTTCCATTCTCAATCTAAACTGTCTGATAAATAGGAACTTGAAATGCTGAATAGCAGATTTTTGTGATTTTTATGCAGCTTTAATGATAATAAAGCATATTACTCTACCTCTGGTATTCAAGTACTATTTTTTCCCATGTTGTTTCGCATTTATGTACTTACTTTAGTAAATGTTTACATATATATATATATATATATATATATATATATATATATATATATATATACCAAAGAAAGCACATAAATGTGAAACAAGGAGGGAAAAGTAGTACTCGGATACTGGAGGTAGAGTAATATGCTTTATTAATATATTTGCAAAAACATCACAAAATCTATTACTCAACCATTCTCAACCAAAACTGTCCGACAAACGGGAGTGTGA
>NC_142935.1:81438691-81451191 GCF_046866305.1 Octopus bimaculoides
CTTATGATCGTGTGGTTGTGAGTTCAATTCTTGGACCAGGCTGTGTGTTGTGTTCTTGAGCTATCTTCCCTGTTAATCTTCCTCTGATATTGCTGCACATCTTATGTGTCCATAGCTTACACCGGGTATATATTATGGAGTTTTTACCAATGCCTTTTCTACAGATCGAGCAGGGCCATCTACCTGAAGGGATTTGTGATTTGTCCATCTTCCTACTTACTAAGACTCTGGTTTTTGCTAGATTGAATCTAAGGCCCTTCAATTCTAGACTGTGCTTCCACGTCTAAAACTTCTCTAGTTCTGGTCGCGATTCAGCTATAAGAGCAAGGTCACCAGCATAGAGGAGTTCCCAAGGGCAGCCTGTCTTGAATTCCTCTGTTATTACCAAGAGGATAATGATGAACAAGAGAGAGCTGAGGACTGATCTTTGGTTAACCCCCTACTTCTACCTGGAATTCTTTGCTATACTCATTGCCAACGCTTACCTTACTGACAGCATCCCTGTACATGGCTTGTACAGCTCTCACCAGCCACTTATCTATCTCTAGTTTTTGCATTAACCACAAAATAAAGGATCAGGGGACCCTGTCAAAAGCTTTCTCCATGTCAACAAAAGCAAGGTATAGAGGTTTATCTTTGGCTAGGTATTTCTCCTGCTGCTGTCTTACCAGATATATAGCATCAGTGGTGCTTCTCCCGAGCACAAACCCAAACTACATCTGATCTAAACTAACTCTCTTCCTAGTTAGTTGGGCTATGATGCTCTCTATGACTTTCATTACCTGATCCAACAACTTGATACCTCTGTGATTATTTTTATCTAATGGATCATCTGTACCTTTGTAGCAGTTGACTATGGTGCTGCTACGTCTGTCATTGGGTATGACTCCTTTGTGTATCACCTACTTAACTATACGGGTGACGAGACCATAGCCTACACCACCAGCTATTATTTTAAGCATCTTAGTGGTTATTACTGATGGGTCAGGGGCTTTCCTTGTCAACATATTCTTAATTGCTTTATCTACCAAGTTACTGTCAATTTGGATAGCTGGTCCCTCTGTTGAGTCAACATATGGCAGACTCTCTTTCTCCCATTCATTCTCTTTATTTAGCAACCTTTCATATTGGTGTCTCCAAGTCTCTTTCTTTGCAGCGTCATTAAATGCAAGTGAATCATCATCCATGCGGACACATTTTTCTCTTATGACATCAAAATTTTCTCTCACACACTGTCTTGCAATTCGAAACACTTCAAGTCTCTGGTCCTCACAATGCAGAACACTGGCAAATCATTTCTGCTTCTTCTCTGGCTAAGTAAACCTGTCTCCTAGCTTCCTTTCTGGCTATCTGATACAAGTCTTCCAGGCCTACACCTCCAGGCCCATTTCTTGTCCCTAATTGCCCTGTCAACTACATTGTTCCACCATCATGTCTCCTTATGTTGAGAGGGGACTTTGTACCAGCCACAGATCTGGTTAGTAGCCCTCAACAGGTTGTCCCGTAGGAACCTCCAGTTGTCCTCCACAAGCTTTAAGTAATATGTCTCTAAATCTCTGTCCATTCAAAGGATCCTTAATCTTCCAGACCCTTCTTTTCTGCACTGGTCATCTTCTGGACAGCTATTTAGCTCTGACCTTGAAGTTGCTAACAACTAACTTATGTTGTGGAGTGTATTCTTCATCTTGGAAAGTTTTGGCATTTATAAGCAGCCATCTTTGCTATTTCCTGGTGGGAATGTAATCAATCTGACTAGTGTTCCCACTGGACTTGTAGGTGAAAAGGTGTCTGGCAGGTTTCCTGAAGTTAGTATTACAGGTCATAAGATCATTTGCATTACAGAACTCCAGTAGCCTGGTTCTCTCCTCATTGCAAGAACCAAACCCATTGCCACCATGCACACCATGGAAGCTCCCTGGATGTTGTCCAACATTCCCATTGAAGTCACCAGCCAAAAAGAGAAGGTCCATAATTTGTCAACGAGGTGGTCTGTTAGAGGGTGTCATAAAATCAGTCTTTCTGTTCATCAGGTAGACCTGGCTGACGGACATAGGCCGAGATAATGGTTGCTAATCCATATTGCAGCACTAGTCTAAGCTTGAGTATTTTATCACAGACTCTGACAACCATGATTACCTTATCAACCCATTTCTCAGCAAGGAGTATATCCATGCCTCCAACCCCATCACTGTTCCCTACCTAGAAGATCCTATACCTAATTTCTTTGCATGTGATGAACCTAGCAGAACCTCCTCTCCACTTTACCTCTTGGATGCAACACAAATCTACATGTCTCCGTTCAAGCATCTCAACAATTTCACCAGACCTACCTTTCAATGTGCCAACTCTGACAGTGTGGGCCAATGAGACCCAGGGATGGGGGACAGTATTTTGTATCTGATAAGAATGCTTGCATATGCATTTGGTAGACATCGTAAACATACAAATAGGCTTCAACCTGCATACACTTCACCATCATTTTATTCACTTCACACACACTATGTTTACCAGGAGATAGACACTAGATAGGGATGGAGGGGAAGGGGAAGTGGGGGTCATTCCATATAGGTAACCATTAGAGATACTAGGAGAAAGGCTTCCGGTAGAGGTTAGAAGTACAGGTGGCAGGGTGGTTTGGAAGGGCACACTGCAAATAACAAAACACTATGTATGCCCTATTCCCTAGCTAAAGGCAAAGTAGCATGCCAACAAACAAAGTGAAATCCACTAATTAACAATCAGCATGGGAAAGCAAGGATACAGACATAGTTTGGGCAAGTGAAAATATAGTGAGTAACAAAACTGAGAGAAGGAGGGAGAGATGAAATTTTCAAGAATTAGAGCTACAGTAGAGGAAACAATAGAACATTTGGCTTAGATAGCAAGTAACAAAACAAATGAAGAGATGGAAATTTTCAAGATTTAGAGCAACAGAAAACAGAATTGAACAATATATATACATATTGTTACAAATGAATAAGAAAGTATCTGAATATAATTATGGATGGTACTACATGAATTAGAACACTGCTGTCTATTTTTGCAAGGGGAGATGTAATAAATCAAAAATTATTCCTAATGAAAAAAGAATTCATTTTGGTCATGTGACTGTTTAAAGTGTAGGCTTGCCTGTTTCGCATGCTTTTACTGTGTAGATGGACTCAAAATACTGTGGGTGAACACAAGGCAGCCTAATCAGTGCCAAGGAGTCGATGTGAGTGTTTTTATGTGAATAGTTGATATGGCAGTCAGTGCCAGGAACCAATGGGCAACAGTTGACGTGCGTGAGTTGGTGTCAGACGGTTGGTTCAAAGTGAGTGCTGGGAAGTCAACTTGAGCAGTTTATGTAAATAGTTGATACAGCAGACTGTTACTGGGAGTCAATGTGTGAGTTGGTGCCGGGCAGTTCATGTGGAACAGTTGGTCTCAGTTGATAAGTCAGTTCAATGCAACAGTGAATGTCAGTCAGTTGATGTGAGCAGTGTCATCTTTGCTGTGAGGAGGATGGTTTTGAACTGGCTGCAAAAATAGTGTGAAGTTGGCTACCAGACTAATGGGAATTGGAAGTAACAACAGTCCAGTTGAAAAAGACTGGACTGGGAAAAAGAAGTATATTCTACACATTTTAGAGGTAAATGACAGAACTCATGAAAATATATCCCATACATTTTTATTCACCTCTTAATTAAAATTCTTTTATTTTGCTTATATTCAACGGTTTTGTTTGTTATTTTCAACTCTGAATTCTATAACTACTACTTTCTTCCTCTCTAAGCAAGTTGGCTTGCTTAGCTGGCCTGCAGTTTTCCTGAGCTACTGAGTTGACTGTTGGAGCCTTTGTTAGTGGTGGTCGGGTGGGGAGGCACAATGCCCGACAATATATATGCAGTTCAATATTTAAGAGATGAGGAATTATATACATTATTTACATTTGACGGATATTTGTCCTCATCTTGTTTGTTGTTAACACAACGTTTCGGATGATATACCCTCCAGCCTTTATCAGATATCTTGGGGAAATTTCGAACATGGGTTCTCATTCCTAAGGTATTTTTCAATGTTGTTGTTGTTATTATTATTATTATTATTCAGGTCACTGCTTGGAATCGAACTCGGATAGTGGCCCGTGCTCTCACTACGCTATATGCCCGTGGGCAATTATGGAGTGAATTTTAGGGCTTAAAAATCTAATATTCTCCTATCCTTCCTTAATACCAGTTCCTATATGCTGGGTTTATTTTCCAGTGGTGTTCTCTGTCTATTATTTTAACTTCATCCCACCAGGGGAGGTGGTCTCCATTTTTCCATACATGATCAGCTATAACCGATTTATCAATATCTCCCCATGTCACAGCTTTGCAATGTTCCTCTACCCTTTATTTTGAGGGGGTGACATGTTTCGCCTTTGTATAACCTACCACAGCTGCATGGGATGGAGTACACACAGTTCTTGGTCATATTCTCTTCTATTGTGGTTTTACTCAGAGATATTTGTGAAGTGTTGTATTACTTTTGAATACTGTCCTGATGTCATATGGACCACATATGGACCTGAATAATAATAATAATAATAATAATAATAATAACAACAACAACATGAGTTACCAGGAAAGCAAGTCATGTACATTTAAATGGAAATAGTGGGTGGGCATAAGGTGTTTGCAAAAAAAAAAAAGGACCGTGCTCAGAACCTATGTGAATCTTAAATAGTCCCCTCACTGTTATATGGACTTAAAAGAAGTTGTAATATTCAGCTATTATTAATACTATATGGATACACATGTACAAACATACACACACACATACACATACAAACATAATACATGCACATATGCCTGCATGCATGTACAGGCACGTGTACACACACACACACACACACATTTAAAAACTGTTCAGATCATTTCTGTTTAGCTGCCAAGATTTCAAAAGTCAAAGTTTATTGAAAATTTGAAAATTTGGTACATTTTCCAAGCTGAATTGCTGTAGTCATTTCACTTTCTCCAGGAAAAAAAAAGTTATAGAGGTTTAAAGTTTGATCATTTTCCTCCAGTCAGGAAACTGTTTGGAAGCTGTCATTTATTTGTGTGACTGCACATTTTGTCAACATCCCGAAAGTGGCACTTGTGTTTTTATATGAAACCGTAAACAAATGAATTACACACAACATATAACTCCTCATAACTTTTTTATTTTGGAGAATTTTCAGAAAGTTTTTGCGAATTTGTATTCTATACATGAGGATTTCTATGATTATCCCCACCACCACCAAAAGAAATTGTGGTGGTGCGTGATTTAAGGCTTAATTAGCTGTTATTTAACTGCTATTTTTAACACACATGACAACCACCTGAAGGACAAAAAAACAAACAAAAAAACGAGTAACCAACACATATTTTGTAGCTTTAAGCATTCAATATGCATTAAGTATGATAAACAGCACATTATAAATTAAATATTCCTCAAAATAAGAAACTTATAGCACAAAGTTAAAAGACTTATCCAAAAGCAAAATAGCATATTACAAATTAAATATTTTTAAAAAACAAACATCTCAACAGTTTCCCCAAGACCACCAACTTTAACAGGATAATGAAGCAGGTCTTCTTCACATACTTCCCTAACATAGCTGTTATAATCAACAACTGTGCAATGGCTCGTCCCCAGTTCTTCAACACAAAACTGGACTAAAGTCAATCCTTTAACCTATGAGTAAAGGAAAAGCACTACAGTCCTAAGAGGAAAGGTACCACCTTCAAACCATGTGTCTTTCCTCAGTGACACAAGCTCCATGCAGCCTTGGTGCAAGCATCGCTAATACATATTCCCACCACGTTTTCTTGCACTCATAAAATGCTTCTTTATTTTGCATAATTTTCTTTTGAGTATAACACTTTTCTTGAAAGTATGAAACTGAATCCACCTCTGGTGCATGATTTAAGGTCTATTTGACTGTTATTTTTAGCACATGATAACCACCTCAAAGACTGGAACATATTAGTCAACACATGCTTTCTTACAGGCAAAATGGTTCCCATGTTTGGCTTGTTACTATGGCCAAAATTTTCAAACCTTAATAGCTAATAACTCTTTATTTGTTGATTTATGGCAAATGAGTTCATAATTGGGGTTCGGAACTCTTGGGGGATTCACAGTAAGGGGAAGAGGGCAAACGATAATAGAAGAAAATGAGATGCTTAATTTGATTAGTAAAGTGCACGAACAAGAAAAGACATATTCAATTTAACATATATTATAAAATAGCAATAAATTATTCACAAAATATCATGAATTACAGCACTTCAAACATCTTTTAAAAAATATTTACATTGTTTACTTCCGTAAGTAGTTCCTGTTGACTCTAAAATAAGAATTTTCAATAAATACTTATGAAATGCTTTTACATTGCATTTCGCATGCAGTCAACTAGATATAACTTTTCCTTTACAGAATAGGATTTCCTCTTAGGCATAGTGTATTCATACAGTAAATTTTTCTTCTAAATATTTGCAAGATAGCATGAAATTGTAATGAATGAAGTGGAATATGGTCACCCTTTTATATAAATTGTACCTCCAAGGTGTTAATTACTTTCTTTAAATATTAATTTGTTTGACTCATTTGAGCCCTTTGATTGGTGGAAGCTTCTTTAAACAATCCAATCTAATCGTGGAAAACAAACAGTCAAAAGGGCTCACCAGCCAAAAAGATGTTTTCAACACAAAGTTAAAGAAATTATGCACACAAAACACATAATTAGCACCCAATTATATGGTCACCGATTGCAATATTTTCAAGCTGTTGATTAGGGTATGTATTTCATTGAAATTCGCTGAAATTCTGTTTTTGATCAAGGTTTTTGCAAGTTGTGAGCGATAATGAAGGAAATCCTGCTTCAAATTATTTGGGTGTCCATCAAACCACCTACGTTATATGTGGGAACATGGTATAGTGAGATCTGTATATATATAATAGAGAGGATATGTGTGTGTGTGTACGTGAATGTAGTTTATGCACGTCCACAAATTAGCACGCATGTCACTCCAATTTTAGGAGGAAATGTGTCATGACTTCATCTGCATTTTCGCCAATTTTTTCTCTCAGAGGCACCCGCGTATAGCTGTAAAAATCGATAAACTTTTACCAATTTTGAAGTTTGTTGACATGGCGAAGTCAAATCTGTGTGTATGCGCCTGAAAGAGAGAGAGAAAGAAAGAAATATTGTGTTTGTGACAGGGGGGAGACATACAGTGTTTGCTAGCGTCCAAAAAAAAATATTTAAAAAGTGGGTAAGGCAGACAGAAATCAAAGCAAATTTTTCTAAGCAAGACAGAGTTTACTTTGCTAGCGTCTAACAAAAAAAAAAAAAAAAAAAAAGAACGAAAAAGTGGAAGAGGGAGGCAGAAAGCGTATTAGAAATGAAAATGTAGTTAAGGAAGACAGAGTAAGTGTAAAATGTAAAAGGCATTTTTTTTTCTTAAACATGAGATATAGTTTAAAATATACGATGTTTTTGAAAGACACTATATTCTATAATGAGATTATATATACTTTCTCACACAACAATTCAAATATATTTATTTTAAATCCTTTATTTGTTTTAAATCGTTCATCTTTCTCCCCCCCCCTCTCACTCTCACACACACGCACATATACTACTTTGGGAGCGAAAGAGTTTTGTTTATATTTCACAACTATGAAACAAAAACGTATGTAACAATTTGTCAGTCACCGCCCCCAACCCGTTTTTCGGACCATAAAAAGGGTTTTGTAATGTTTCAGATTAACAACCGCAAGATTTCCACTAGGGTGTTACGGTTAGAGTTTTAGGGTTAGGGTTAAAGTTTTACGGTTAGGATTAGGGTTAAGGTTAGTGTTAGGATTACGATTAGGGTTGGTGTTAGGGTTACGGTTTTAGGGTCAGGGTTAGGGTTAGGGTTTAGGGTTAGGGATAGAGTTAACTGAGAAGGGACAGGCCCCTTATTTTTTGGTTAAGGCTGTTGGTAAGTTTTCCTAAGTTACTCCAATCCACATCCCCAATGCAAACCTTCAGATCAACCTTCTCCTATGCAGATCTTTAGTGCAACTTTAAAAAAAAACAGTCAATGAGTGGAAATAACCAATAAACTGATTCCTTATGGGATTTTCCAATCAAATTGCCAGCACACCATTTTCAGCCAAACCAATTTCAACGGATTTCGCTCAAATCTGATGTCCATGTTACTTATTTTGGTTTGAATTAAAGCACTTGATCACTTGATAATCCTAGCTTAATCCCGAGCAGCGCCGGACTATACTGCTAGTGCCTTATAAAGAGGAAGCACCGTATTAATGTTTTTAGACAACGGACAGTAAACATTCAAGTTAAAATATCTTCATGTTAGAAATTTCTTGTTACTGAGATGGAACAAATTTTTGTCAGCAAATTTATAGAGGGAATAACAAGAAAAACAAAATACATGCTGTCCAACAGTGCCACCATAGTGCATGCATATACATATTCTATTAAGATTAAGAAAATTTAATACTAGTCAATAACTAGGGTTAATTTCATTGATTGATTTCCATCCCTCAAAATTCCACACAGAGCTACAAAACTGGTGAAAGAGGTTAGCTTATTACATTGAAACCAGTACTTGACTGATGCTTTATTTTAACAACTGGAGCAGGATATGAACATAAAATGCTTTAAAAACTCAGAGCAAATAACACACAGTATTCTAATAATTCTCTCTATATATAATCTAGAATTGCTAGAAAAGATATAGGGTTACGGAATGCAAAATGAAGTGTTTTCACTGCATTTTTGACTTAGAGACAAAATATGTTTATAACAAGTGTTAACTACCTTCCCTAAATGTATTAAAAGCATTATAACATATGTATGTCTATATGTATATATATATATATATATATATATATATATATATATATATATATATATATATATATATATATATATATATATATATATATATACGTGTGTCTGTATATATATATATATATATATATATATATATATATAAGAAGATTGAATGTTTGCATTGGTATAATGGAAAAATATGGAAATTCGGTATTTTATTTCTTGTGCATCTTTCAATATGTCCGCTCAGAGCTATCTGCTTGTATTGAGGAAAACAAATCTGTTCTTTATGCAGCATAACTCTGCGCCTCAAAGTAAGGCTCATTTGGCCCACATAATTGTGGTCACAACCTGACCAGGTTAGGACATAAATCAGGTTCTGAGAAGTACATGTGAAGTTGGTTTTAATTAAAAGTTAGCTTTGGGCATGTATCACAATTAGATCATCTACATTTTTTAACTGCTGGTGTCGTATGTGCTGAGTACAGTTTGCATTTGTTAGGAGTCTCTTAACTGATTTGTGTTGTCTTTTGCATTTGATTGTGGCTATAATCCTTTTTCACAATTTTTCAAAATTGCAATTATTTATTTTCACATTTCCTGTAGAAATTACCTCTCATATCATATTCAATAATGCTGAGGAGGTAGTTGTCCCCACCCCTTGCTACCTGTTACCTCCCTTTATCCACTCTCTCCATTCATTTTTACTTCTCCAGAAATCCAGAATGGCATGACCCCTTGTCTCAATGAATTATCACTTCACAATGTCCCTTGAAAAGCTAATTTAAATAGTGAAAACCGGTTGGATATCACTACATGTTATGAGACTTTTGCCATACATAAAAATATAGGTGTGATATAAAAGCTTATAAAAATATATAAGAATACATATAAAATCACATATAAATAAGGATTACATGTAAAAAGGTATGCGTGATATATATAGGGAGCACAAAGCGAATGAGAGGTTGATAAATATAGGAATAAAAATCTCAATCTTCTAAATGGCAGACCGCCTAAGATATCAAGGTATTAGGAAATTCCATGGGCTTATTCGATATAACGATGGGCTCTTCAGACTCAGCACAGATTATGAATTTAGTGGGCTTGTATCTCCTTGCGGAAATAAAAAGTAGCTTCCCTATTCTATCTGGTGGGGTTTATATAAGGACGATGCCCTACTTATTGCACGCAGTCTGCCTAATCCTACTGCTGAAAGGGTAAAAAAAGAATTTAAAGAATTTTGTAAAAATTGTGAAAATTTCTTTAACCTTCATATCATTTTCAATATGAGCTACAAAGTGGCTAACTTACTATAGATAACGTTAGACTTGAGCACCGAACTTTACCACCCATGCCGAAAGCCAAACCAAACCCTCAAGTACATCAATGTCTCCTCTAATCATCCTAAGTCAACTATTAATAGCATTATAGTCGCCATCTCTATTCGAGTGTGAAATCTATCCGCTACCGAGGAAATCTTCAATCAACATATATAATAATGCCTTGAAATTAAGTGGCTTTAATAAAAGTATATACTATATACCAGATACTAAATTAAAAAGAAAAACCACAAATATGGATCCTAATAATAGCATAGGTATAAGTGAATTAGGGCAATTAAGTGATACTAGCATAAATCAACACCATATTAAATGCTCTAGACCGAGAAATCATAGGTTAAGTTCTTAGGGGTTTGGTACAGATCTCCAGGTAGAAAAGAACTGGGCTGAGGTATCGGTCAAGGTGACCCACATAGTCAAGACCTGGTCTTGGCGGTGGCTAACCTTGAAAGGGAGGGCGGAGGTAGCCAGTGTGTTTATTGCATCGGTCATCATCTACCGTTTAACTGTCGTTCCTTGTTCAGATTCGTGGTGAGGCAAGTTGGAGAGACAGATCTTCCATTTATTGTGGAAGGGCTCGACTCCACTTGTGAGACATTCTATCTGCTGTCAAAAAACGTTAAAGGGTCGATTAGGGATGCCTTGGCTGTTGATGCGCACACATGCACTGAGGTTGAGGTATCTTTGGCTTCGCCTGGATGGTGAACAGGTGTGGTCTCTGCTGGCGAAATGGATGTCTCCCAGGTTCACTAGTTTTGGTGGACAGGAAAACTGATTCCATGGAAGATCGAAGTTGGATACATGGTACACGGATTATCGTAAGGCTCTCCTGCTTTTCTGTCGCTTGGGCAATGCCAGTGGTTTTGGTACAACTGCATCGTTTTATAGCAGGTTGGTAGCGTCTAGACGTGACGATACCCTAGGAGAGACCCTGGGTCTCGATAATAATCAACTGGACAGTCTGTTCCAACAGACATTCGGGCTGAAGACATTGGATACTTCCAAAAGTCTCTGGTCTGGCAATGTTGTCAAGAAGCCTTACTCATTCAGGATAAGATTACTAGACACGGTCATCCCGGCCCATCAGCATGTCCAAGATGCGAGCAGGAGGAGGGAAACCGTCCGGCACACTATTGTTCAGTGTCCACAGGTGTCGGAAGTGTGGACTTTTGCAAAACACCTGTTGTTCGACACAAGAAGAGTACAGCTATTGTCTGAGTCAATTCTAAAAATTGACCCACCTGATTTTCTAACAAAAGAAGGTAAGAATTGTTTTCTCGTGGCAATAGCGTGATAGGTGATACGAAAATCGAGAATAAAAGGAATGGCGACAAGCAATTTCATCTCTGGTACCGGGCTGGTGAGTTTTTTTCACTTTTCACCTGAAAAAGAAAGTGGAACTTGAGAGGAAATGCCTGTCAGAGAAAATGTTCAAAGATAGATGGAAACGTGTGGCATGAGTCCTGAGCGTGAAAGATACTTTGTGAAAATGACATAGGCCTTATCACAAATATTGGTGGGATAGTGGCGCTGGAGCATAATCCTGATTCATCACCTCATTTGTTTTGTCTTTTGTTCATCTATCATTTGTTTTATATATTCTTATATATTTAATTTTAAATGCATCTCAAAGTTTTTTCATCCGTTTCATCTGACCTCAAAGATCAGATTCTATTGTGCCTTCTATTTTATTGCTCACTTGTGGGCAATAAAAAGTCATAGCATGATGGCAGCCACCGGGGAGCACATCATCCTGATGGGGACATTATATATATGGAAGTTTTAATCTTATAACCCTAACTAGTAATGTACTCCTAAAGCGGCCGTAGATGGAACGCCCTCCTATTTTTCGGATTCGATTTATTTACTGTTCTTAACTTTATACCTTGTGTAACTTTTATCTCATATTTTAGATGTATTACAAATTTTAGACGATTTAGGTGAATTGCCATTTTGAAGATTGATATTTCTATTCCTATATTTAACAACCCCTCATTCATTTTGTGCCCCCTATATATATCATACATTACTTTTTACATGTAATCCTTATTTATATGTGATTTTATATGTATTCTTACATATTTTTATATCTCTCCTATATTTTTATGTATGTTTGGTTTTATTCTTTATACACTTGGAGAATCATTATACCTATAAATGCATGGTTTATGTTGATGTGTATAAATATATATGATTCAATTATATTGATTGAATATCTTCATGTATGCAATTGGGATTTTGGTTGATTGCCTAGGATTTGCGTTTTCATTTTCCTCTACTTTGTATTATTTCGCATT
>NC_142935.1:81456191-81461191 GCF_046866305.1 Octopus bimaculoides
TTTTTTCCCCCACACCTGTTAAAAAAGTTTTTTTTCCAGTTTTTTTTCCCCTTTTTTTCTTTTTTTTCCTTTTTTCCACGTCCAATTTTCTCATCACGCTTGTTTTTTTTCCACCACACCTTTTGTAATTCTCCTTCCCACGTCTAATTTTCTTTTCTCTCTCGTTCCATCATGCCTGACTACAAATCTTTCCAACTCGCTCTCCACAACCGCCTAAAACTATACCTCCGCACACTTCCCTCTCTATACTTTCAACTTATTATACGACTCTCCTTACTCATATTCAAGAAGACTCGTTTCTCTAGTCATATTACGTTTCTCAGTCGCTGCTTACATCACCGCCTCATCCCTAAGGGTTTCCGCCTCCATTTCCACCCCACCCTCCACTCTTCTACCACCATTCTACCCATACTCCGCACCACATCCTACCGCCTTATGCGGGCCACCATTCGCTCCAATCTCTCTAAAATCCACACTATCGACCGCCTTCTTCCTCCAGCCTTTTCCATATTTTTCTCCTCTCTGTCACCCTCCCATGCTCACAATACATTGCGCTTTATCATTCAACTTAATCATCTCTTTCATACATTTCTTACCGACACTAAGCTCCGCAAACTTCACTCACTCCTCCATTCCTCTACACCCGATGCCACTATCCCAACCCCTCCACCACCCTTCTCCCTCCCTGATGTGCATTCCCCACCCACACCCAACCACCCTGCCTCTCCCACACACACTCCACCCCCTCCCTCCCAGCCGTCCACCATCCCGACCGCCCCTCCTAACCCTACTTCATCCCCTCCTACTTCTATTCCACCCACCCCTTCTCCACTTCAGCCTGTCGTTACCATTCCCCCAGATCTTCCTCTCTCTGAGGCGGAGCGCTCCGTCCTCAATAGGGGTCTGCGCTTCATCCCACTCACTCCATCCTGCAAGGAATTTCAAACCCGTGCTGATGTCCACAGCTTTGTGCGCCGCGTTAGGTTGGGTGCGCTTTTCCATAACACACCACCCGCACCCAACGAGGACTGCTTCACTGACCTGGGCCGACGACCATCCCAGTGGACGCCTGCTCCTGGCCAGTTCCAGGCAGTTGATCTTTTCGCGGGCGCCTGCCAACGCGCTGTGGGCCGGTTTAACTTTTCCAGGCGTCCATCTCGACTCAACATCTCCCCATCCGAACTCTCGGCCCTTCGATCCCTCCGACGCCGCACGGACATCATCATAAAACCGGCTGATAAGGGTGGAGCCGTGGTAGTATGGCGCGCGGACCTCTACGAGGCCGAAGCTCTCCGTCAACTTCGAGATACCTCATTCTACCGCCCTCTGCCCTCCGACCCCACGCTCAGCTACCAACAGACTGTGTCCTCCACTATCCATGACCTCATCCTCTCCTCCCGTCTCCCCGCCACCGCCTCCAACCTTATTGTTCGCACCCCACGCACCCCCACCATTTACTTCCTCCCCAAGATCCATAAACCGAACAACCCTGGCCGCCCCATCGTCTCCGCCTGCAACTGCCCCACCGAGCTTATCTCAAAATACCTAGACCGTGTCCTCGCCCCCCTAGTGGCTTCTCTCCCTTCCCACATTCATGACACTAACCACGCGCTTCGTCTATTCAACTCTTTCTCTTTCCCTCCCGGCCCTTCTAAGCTTCTCTTCACTCTAGACATCCAGAGCCTCTATACAGTGATCCCCCACGACGAGGGGCTGCGTGCCCTGAAGTTTTTTCTAGACCAACACCCCAACCCACAACCCGACACCTCCACACTCATTCGTCTGGCCGAACTTGTCCTATCTCTCAACTGCTTCTCGTTCGCGGGAGATATCTACCAGCAGTTCTCGGGAGTGGCCATGGGGACGAGAATGGGCCCCAACTACGCGAACCTCTTCGTTGGTTATGTTGAGGCCCAAATATTCTCCAGTTTCACTGGTCCCACTCCCGAACTATACGGTCGGTATATCGACGACTGTATCGGTGCCACCTCTCTCTCCCGCGAACATCTTGACTCGTTCCTCTCTTTCGTTCAATCTTTCCATCCTGCCCTCCACTTCTCCTGTACTGTCTCTGACACCTCTGTCCCCTTTCTCGACATTTCGGTTAGCATCCTCCACTCCGCCCTTAGCACCTCCATCCACTACAAACACACAGACTCACACTCCTATCTCAACTTCTCCTCCTCCCACCCTAGACACACAAAACTTTCCATCCCCTATTCCCAATTCCTCCGTCTACGCAGACTTTGTAGCGACAGCCATGACTTCGAGACTCAGTCTCAACTCATGGCTCACCACTTTAGCCTGCGTGGATATCCACCCACCACCATCCACACCGCCCTTGCCAGAGCACGTTCTGTGGACCGTGCATCTGCTCTCTCCCCCCGAACCCGCCCTGCCGTTTCCCGCCTCCCTTTTCCCCTCACCTACCATCCCACCACCCTACCCCTCCAACGCTCCATTCTCCGAGCTTTTCGACGCCTCCAGTCCGACCCCTCCACCTCCCACATCTTCCCTAATCGACCCCTCCCCTCCTTCAAACGAGCCCACAACCTACGGGACCTCTTGGTCCACAGCTTCTTCCCCAACCCAACCTCCCAACCTGGCTCGTTCCCCTGCTCCCGCCCACGCTGCCGCACTTGCCCTTATCTCTCCAACACCACCCTCCTCACCAGCACCCATCACCGACCCTATCGCATCACCGACTCCTTCACCTGCACGTCTACCAACATCATATATTGCCTCTCCTGCTCTCTCTGCCAATCCCTGTACATCGGACAAACGGGGCGCCGCCTGGCCGACCGATTCGCGGAACACCTCCGAGATATCAACGTCGGCAATGACACCCCGGTGTCACGCCACTTCCGTTCTGCCGGCCACTCCTTGCGGCAACACCTGTCTGTGTTTGGATTGTCCATGCACAGGGACCATCCGGACTCCCGTTTGCGCCGTGAACAGGGATTAATCTTCTATCTTCGCTCCTTTGCGCCACATGGGCTCAACTCCCCTCCACTCTTCATCTAACCCCCTCCTCCTGTCTCTCTCCCCCACCCTCCCTCCTACCACCCATATCTCCCCTCCCCCACCTCCTGCTCCGACTCCTACTTCTTTGTACGTCTCTTCACCTCTCTTCATACTTCTCTCCACTCCCACTTCTCTTCACCCCTACTCTTTCTCTCCTCTCTCTTACTCTCTCTCACTCTCTTCTCTCGTACTCCCCCTCTCTCACTCTTACTCTCTACACTCTTACTCTCCTACTCTCTACACTCTTACTCTCTCACCCTTACTCTCTCACTCTCTTCCCCTCTCTCTCACTCTCTTTCTCTTCCTTTCTTTCTCCCCCCCATACCCCTCTTCCCTCTCTCTCACTCTCTTTCTCTTCCTCTCTTTCTCCCCCCATACCCACCTTCCCCTCTTTCTCCCCCCATACCCACCTTCCCCCTCTCTCAATCCCCCTTCCCTCTCTTATACCCACCCTCTCTCCTCTCTTCCTCTCCCCTCCCATACCCATCTTCCCCCTCTCTTACATCCACCTTCCCCTTCTCCCTCCTCGTCAACACCCCCTCATAAGCTCATCCCACCACACCCCAACACACTCCTACTCTACCTTCCCACTCCACCCCATCCAATTCCTTACACCCACCCCTACCCACAGACCCCTACCTCTACCCCACACTCCACCCATGCCTTCCCCACCTCCCAACACCCTCACATCACACCACACCAATACCCTCGCATCACACCACGCACACACTACAACTGACCAACTACTTTCTCGCTTTCTCCCTCCCCCCATTTTCACACTACATACGTCAAGATCACCAGCATTCTACCTCCCACACACAGCCCCTCGTTCCCGATCACCGTTTGTTATCTCCCCCTTTCTTAGCTCTCCTGAAATAAGAATTTCTAACTTCCGGTCAGCCATTGTTATGATCGGCCATTATTATGATTGACCGTTGACTGAACACTATTCAATTTTTTTTTCTCCGTGTTTTTCTCCTTGTCTCCGTATTCTTTCTGTTGAAGAGCGTAGCTCGAAACGTCAAAGACTTTCCGTATTCCCGAGCGTCATACTAATATATACTTTTGTTATTTACACCACCTGTCCTCGTCTGTTGTTATTTTTTGTATATTCTCCCATATATATATATATATATATATATAGGCGAATGTACGGATTGATGCCATTACGCGAACACTATAGACCTTTCTACTCCCTTACCTTTACTCCCACCCCTTACTCGGCGGTATATAGCTCTTTTGTCTTAATGACGGTCAACCACACATTAATTTCCCTTTGTTTAACGGAAATTTTTCGCAGGAATTTTCAATGGCCCGATAACTGAAGAGATGTTGGCATGGATTTCCACCCCGGCATCCGAAACTCGGAGTTTTATCATGGCTACGGAATAAGTGTCACATATTTTTACAGATATATATGTCTGCGTGTGTGTGTGTGTGTGTGTGTGCGTGTGTGTATAAATATATGATCTGGCGCTGTTTCTACAGCTGGATACCCTTCCTAACACCAACTACTCTGAGCATGTAGTGGGTGCTTTTTACGTGCCACTGGCACAGAAGGCAGTCAAAGCGGCACTGGCATCGGCCACGTTCGGATGGTGCTTTTTACGTGCTACCAGCACAGGGGTCACAACTACAATTTCCATTTGATTTGATTTTGATATTGATGTTGATGATGATGTACTTGACTCAAGAGGTCTCCTCAAGCACGGCATGTCACTCTATGATCCTAGGTAAGATTTGAGTGGGCTGGTTATGCGGCACTGGTGTAGGTTACATATGTGTACTCTCTTTATTTGCCGGGTTTTCTCAGTCACAGCATACCTCCAGAAGTCCCAGTCTTTTGTTATTGCCTCTGTGAGGCCCAACGTTCGAAGGTCATGCTTCAGCACCTCATCCCATTATTTCCTGGATCTCCTTCTACCTGGATTCCTCCGACTGTTTGGGAGTGGCACTTCTTCACACGGCTCTCCTCG
>NC_142935.1:81468691-81506191 GCF_046866305.1 Octopus bimaculoides
TCAATGAAAATCAGAAACAGCAACATTTGGACGCCTGCATTATGTTACTCTCTTGTCTCATAAATGAATCATTTTTTAATCGAATTGTAAATAATTCTTCACTCTCCTTTTGCTTAGTTTGGGTTTCTTTTTAAAAATATATCTCTATATTACCATTTTCTATGAAATACAATTACTCGTCATCCCCTTTACATTACTATATCCTAGACTATCTTTGTTCATTTTTTATTTAACAGTTCCTTCTAACAATTGCATGACCCACCATATATAGGGCTATCACATTATCTATCTCTCCGGACACCTTTTTTCTCTCCATATGTTTGGATAAAGGAAATTATATCTTTCCTTAGTATGTACTATACCTATAACTTTTTGTATTTTATTTGCACAATTTTGTCCATGTACCAGCCCCCTTTTTTCTTTTGCATTTCATTACCCACCCCCTCTCATCATACCCATTCTAACTATTACTGGTTTATGTTACTTATCACTATACCTTATAATTACATATATTTTCTCTGCTGATATATGCACACATATATGCACATATAGTACTTCTTGGTGTCCTATATGTCTACACTCATGTGTACATATCTAGGTATGGATCTTATATGTTATCTATGTTGTATCTGTCGATTTGTGCTTGTTTTATGATAAATATGTAAGTAACATGTATATTGATATGAACATCTGCATCTGTGTATACACATGTCTGTTTTGCATACATATATATATATATATATATATATACTACTTATTATGTGTGTGCATTTATATCTATATGTGTGTGCCTCTTCTCTCTTTGCACTGGTATGTGTATATTTGTATGGTGCTTTCTTTTATATGTATACCTTAATTGTACAACTAGAATTCCAGTATCTATATATACTAATGTACAAATATGCCTCCACACACATATGAGTAAATATACACACACTCTTCTCCCTACTTGATTATTTTTCTCCTATATTATGTATAAATTTTTGTTCACTTATATGCATCCTCCTACTCATATCTTTTCTTATGTTCATAACTGGTACTACACCCTAATAACTGGAATACCACTATGACCCTACTACCATTACATATCCTTGTCACATAATACTAAGCTAGATTATTACCTCTAAAATAAATTTTTATTTATACCAAAACACATCTACTGTATAACCTAACACATCAATACTTCTATAAAATAAACTTCCTTTTGTTTATTTTCTCTTCCCCTTCCCACCTCATTTATCTCCCATATATTTATTTACTTTTTGTAAACCTATCTTCATTCCATATTTCAATTTCTCATCTTTCATCTTCATAGTCACACACCAAGTATATACTGTTTTATTTGAAATATTAACAACTATTTTACCGTTTTTTCTTATTTTTATGCATTATATTTAATACATACTAACGAATATTAGTTTTTATGCAAACATAAATCCCTTTTATACATCATATTCTATCTTTAACCCTTTTTACCTCTCTATTTCTCCTACCATTTTTTGTACGTTATCTATCTAGTATTAGCTCTTTATATACCATCTCCTTACAATAAACTTCATTCTTATGCATAGAAAATTTTTAAAAGTACATCACACTAAGTAATAATTTCAACGGTCAGTTCATATTTTAATTCAAACCTAGGAGTGTCTTTCCATTGGACATTTCTAAACCATATTTTGCTCTACGCTACTTATTAGGAGTAAAAGTTTCAAATTTCCATCCTCATCTATAGAGGGAACTACTCTGATACCTCTTTACTTATATCTTCAAATAACTGTTATAGTGCTTAGTTTAGTTAAATATTCAACATGACTCACATCTCGTTCTCATGAGGATAAAAATATGAATCTCTTAGATTCAATTTTTCTGCTATTATCCTTCTCAAGTTCATTGAATTTTTATTTAAACTTCTTGCACTGAAGAGAACGTTGATATATTTAATTAATTTAATTAATTTAATTTAATTCAAACATGGTTTTTACCCTACCAAAAACAAAATCAAGAGATTTGGTGAATAAAATTTGAATAAAAGCAACAAAAATGCATTAGGTAAAGCAGTACGTACGTTTCGTACAAACTTCATTTATTTATGTAGTGAGAACACCACATAAGATGTGCAATGAAAATGTACTCCTCAGCTGCATAATGGAAGCTCATTTCAGAAAGTCATTTTGTAGATGTGTGCAAATACAAGAGTAGGAGATGAAGAAAATACCATCTTGACTGAGCTGTTAATCAACAGTCTAGTGAATCAAACATGAATTTAATTTCTATATATTCTAATTGGAGGGGTAAGATAGCAGTAATTTCAATTTAGAGGAAGGTAGATTAAGTAGTAAGGGACAGCAGGTTAGGGGTAACTCAAGCAAGAGAAAAAAAAAAGGAGATAAGAAAAAAGGTAAAATATATATATATATATATATATATATATATATATAGAAATAAAAATGAAAATGGAAGGACAATACCCTAAGGAGTGGCTAGAGGAAATTTAAGGTCAGGGAATTTAGATCAAGATATTGGAGAATTATTAAGAATATATCTATTCATCAGTATATTTAGAATAATACAACAAACTAAAGTACTAAATTTAAAACCATAGAGAACATTAATAGTTAAATTAGAACAAGACAAACATTTATAGTTAAAATAAGATATACATTAATGTGAGGTAGTAGAAGAGAAATATTATTTATAAGAAAAACCATAATAAGAGAAAATATCAATGGCCAAAACAAATCAAAGTGAAAGGGGGGGGGAGAAGGAGAAAGAAAAAAGGGAGGAATAAAGTTAGAAAATCAGGACTAAACTAAGAGTATTAAAGCTATGGTTTTAGAATTGATAATATGGTAGAAGAGACTTAGAATTAGCTAGAGGAATCTAGGAATATTATCAGTGGGTTGGGAAAGGTTAAAATGTATTCCAGATTTATACTTTAAAGCTATAACTCAAATAAAGTAGTTAATAGTCGGGGAAACAAAAGGAATTAAAATAATATATTATTAGCAAGATTTACTTTTTAAAATATTTAAAGGTGCGAGAGTAACAATGTACACATAGAACCCTAAGGTCAGATTTATTGTTAATTAGATTAGGATTATCCTTAAGTTTAAAAATTTCATAAATTTCCATAGAACACAAGTCACAGCCATATCTACTATTTCTATAGGGTTCTGCTCTCCTGATGATTTCTCATTTAAGGTTAAAATCGATGCCATTTTCCTTCAATTCCCAAATTTTATTAGATAATGATGTGCTATTGGCCTTATGTTTAAGTCTAAACGAGGTAAAATGATTGTATAATCGCTGTTTAAGATTGATTGTGCAACCAACATGGATGTAATTATTAGTTGCAGTAGCTACTGTACATTTATAGACCACGTTACGGGCTAAACAACAGCCAGATACCGGGCAGCGGGCCTTAATTCTATAATTGCAATCAAGAGGATTATTAACTATATATATATTACTATGTTGATTGTTAATACAAATATCTAAATTGGTTATATCAATATTGTTGGTTGTATTACTGGATATGCAATTGATATTGTTTGAGCTAGGAAGATTTATCTCATCAACTATGTTAACAGTTGAAGTATTATTATGTTCATTAACATGTGCATGATTATTGGTTGCGTTGGTGTTATTAACTGTCTGGTAGTTATTTCTATTGTTATCAATAATAAGACAATTTTTATTTTCAAGGGTCTTAGCTAGTTCAATGTTTTTTCTATTTAACTTATTGATAATAGATCCTATATTGGGGAGAGTAGAGTATGAGATACAGATTGTGTGTTGAGAAAAGATTTTATAATATCTATGGTTAGGGTCGAAATTTTTTTGTAAGATATCCATAAATTTCTTATAGATGTTCGTAGATACTGCATAGTTGTAAGGGATGTTAAGCCATATAGAATTTTTTCTTCTAAATTTGTAATATGAAAGGGGTTTGTGGTTATCATAAGTATTTGGGGTTATATTATTGCTTCTACTATCATTTGTAGTTTTCTTATTGGGATCTATCTCGTTATGTAAAGTAATTTTCCTACACATATGGCCATTATTACAATTTCTTAACCTAGGTATTTTATTAGTGTTAATATGATTATGTAGACATTTATCAGGTTGTATTTCATTTTTATTCTTATTGCTTAAGCAGGATGGACTATTATTAGTAGGCCTTTTCTTACCATTATTTAAGATAAGATAATTAGATTATTATTATTGGCATCATTATTTAAGATAATTAGATTCTTATTATTGGTATCATTTTCATTATTGCTACTATCACATTTAATAGATTTACTAGGATTAAGGAAATAATCGGCTTGTGAAGACCTGTTGGGGCAAGCGAAAGCTAAATCGTGAAGGCACCTGTGCCCAGCGTCGCCTTTCTGGCACTTGTGCCCGTGGCATGCGTAAGGACTTTCGAGAAAAATCGTTGCCAGTGCCGCTGGACTGGGTCTTGTGCGGGTGGCACATAAAATACACCATTTTCAGCGTGGCCATTGCCAGTACCGCCTGAATGGCCTTTGTGCCAGTGGCACGTAAAAGAACCTACTACACTCTCCTAGTGGTTCTCATTAGGAAGGGCATCCAGCTGTAGAAACTTTGCCAAATCAGATTGGAGCCTGGTGTAGCTATCTGGTTCACCAGTCCTCAGTCAAATGGTCCAACCCATGCTAGCATGGAAAGCGGACGTTAAACGATGATGATGATGATGTATGTATATATATATATATATGCAGGTATGTATATATATATGTATATATATATATATATATATATATATATATATATATATATATATATATATATATATATGTATATATATATGAATATATATATCTTAATATATAAAACTGAAGTTGTGTGTCTGTGTGTAGCCTTTTAAAAAGTTTATAGAAATCCACACTTTCTACTTTTTCGTGAAAATTTTTACATCAATGGAATTTGCTTGATGTGAAGTTTCCAGTGCAGTAATTAGATTTTTGAAATTCTGTTTACTTTGTGTGATTTAAGGGAGATTTGGTTTTTGTTTCTAGTAACTTTTATATTTCTTCCATTCTATCCGTTCCGGCTTTCTTACACATCGATCACACGCTCAACATATAATATAGAGAGTAAGAGTAGAAGAGGGAGAGAGAAAGAGAAAGTGATACATACAAAGTCATAGATTAACTTGGTTTAAGACTATTCTTTCCTTCTATCTACCTTTGCACTCTTACTTCGTTCTTCTTCTTCTCTCCCATTTAATATCTTTCTTCTATCCCTCTACCTCTAACTATCCACGTGACCTGGTCATCTGGGATTTATCACCATTTCTCTGCTTCGACAATTTTTGGTGCACATCTCTTTTTCCTGACTTCAATTTCTCATTTCCTACTCATGCCAGCATCACTGTTCTTTCTTCCAAGGAACCTGGGGCTCTTAGCTTCCTTTTGCCGAAGTTGCAATGATAATTTGTAACTAGACTGAATAAAGAATATCCCGTTTCACTCGTTCATGTTTTCGTTACATTATCTGTCTGCATGTTCAGCGTCCTTGTCTCCTCTTAGAAACGTAAAAACACACACAACCTCACATACGTGATCTGTAACAACATACACATAAATACATACGCACATCAACATTATAGATATAAGATTTAGTTTGTGTGTGTTTCTTATATAAATATGCACACGCATTGCTATTTTATAACTGTTTTCCGTTCTCCCTTCCTCTCTTTCTCCCTCTTCATTGCTCCCGTTCTCTATTCCTTTCTCCCCCTCTCTCTCTCTTCCTCTCTCCCTCTTCTCTCTCACTCTCTCAAACACACACACGCGCCTGTACACAAAAGCATTCACTACAATATAACTAGATGTTACCTTACTACATGTTCGTCAATGTTTTGTAAATATACAAACTACGGAGCTTATGTAGACAGGACAACACATTGCAAATCAGTGAACTTCATTAGAAATGGGAAAACTACCTACCCTGCAATCTGTTATAATGTTTTGTTGTTCTGTTTAATATATACATAGATTATGCCTCCAAAGAAGAGAGTTTGCTGGGGAAAGAAAACAAGAGTGAAAAAACTACAGAAGGCTTGTGTTACATGGTTAAAGTATATATTTAAATTATGTCAGAAAAATTTTATAAAATTTTATATATATATATATATATATATATATATATATATATATATATATATATATATATATATATATGAATGTATATATATATGTATATATATATATATATATATATATATATGTATATATATATGAATATACATATATATATATGAATATATATTTAGAGATATATGTGTGTGTGTGTGTGTGTATGTGTATGTATATATATATTCATATATATATGTATATTCATATATATGAAAAATACAAAAATGGGACAAAAACGCAAACAGTTAGGTGATACAAAAAAGGGACAACAAAACACCCAGACAAACGATACAAAGAAAACAAGGACGGGTCATTCGGAATTTTCTTTTCTCAGTCGAGTTCCAGATTATCTTTGCAATTTCGGCTGGTCATACTCGAGATTGCTCATATATATATATATATATATATATGTATATATATATATATATATATATATATATATATATATATATATATATATATATATATATATATATATGTATGTATGTATGTATGTAAGTATGTATATATATATATATATTCATATGTTCACTTTCCAAAGTGTGTTTCCTACACCGCTGGAACACACGCAAGTGAACAAAACCAGCGGAATTCCTTGCTACATTATCTAAAACCAAAGAGGTTTAAAAAATTGAATACATAAAATTGAAGAAGATGTAATACTGGCCAGAGATGAGGTTGACTCAAACTCAGCTGCAGGCTCGAATGAGTTTCCAGTGGTCCTGCTCAAATCATGCAAGAGAGCCCTTGCAAAACCACTACAGCTTCTCTTCCAGAGCTTCCTTGTAAGTGGTAAGTAAGGTCCCAGCAGAGCAGATGCTAAAAATTGTATGCCTATCTCTCTGACCTCGCACATGAGTAAAGTCATGGAACGAATAGTCCGCAAGAAACTAATCATGTTCCTAGAAGAAAATGATTTGCCGACTGACACCGAGCATGGATTTCCACCAGGTAGAAGCTGCTTGACACTACCCCTGCAACACTACAACTGGGACTTAAAACAGCTGCTGAATTACTCGAGCGTGGATGTGATATATCTCGATTTTGCAAAAGGCTTTGATAAAGTTGACCATGATATGCCACAACCTACGTGATCTCGGCATAAGCGGAAAACTTGGAGAGTGGCTGCACAACTTTCTAAAGGATAGACATCAGGCAGTAGTGGCCAACGGAACCAGCGCCAAGGAGACGCAAATAGCAAGTGGTGTTCCACAGGCACTGTCTTGGCGCCATTGCTATTCATAGTGGCCCCCTCGGCTGCTCAGATAGCCACCCTTGCTAGCTATGCAGATGACACAAAAGACTCTCCGACAATACAAAATCCTGGAAATATTGCACATCTGCAACAGGAGTTGGATGTAATATACAGGTGGGCTGAGGAAAACAACATGCAGTTAAACGCAGAAAAATTCCAGGCCCTATGCTACTAGCACACAAAGCTAAACGACATGCAGACAGAATACACTGGCCCAGGAAGAATTGAAATCCCTGATTTTGAAATCAGTGCGTGACCTGGACATTGACATGAACAATGATGCATGTTTCCAAGTGCATATTACCAATTTGGTAATAAAATGCAGACGGCTGGCTGGCTGTCTCGATCCTCCGAACGTTCAAAACAGGAGAAAAGGAGACATTGATGATCCTTTGGAAGACATACGTTCTCAGCCGCTCCCAACTATGGTTTCCTTTTCTGTTGTCTTTTTCCTCCATCACGCTACAAGCTATTTCGGCCCATAACAACAACAACAAAAAAACGTCAAAAGTTCGTATATTTTTATGGTTTTCGATTTACTATTTGTGTTGCTCAATATGTTTTGATAAAATTGCTGTTTCTTTTCAGATATCATCAGAAAAAGGTAATTAAAATCCATTAAAATGTCAGATCTATCGTACTTTCAAAGAGATCAAATTGTTGGTGCTCGTATGGCGTAAGGAAAACATCCGAAATGTTTAGTGTATCAAGATGTACTGACTCAAAATTAATGACAGCCTTTGAGAAAGAGGGAAGAACCTCCTCGTCGAAACAAATCTCTGGAACAAAACCAAAATTTTTCGGATAGGGACTGTTAGAAAGGATTACAAAAGTACAGCTCCGAACATTATTGCAGAGCTCAATGATCACCTCTAGAATCCAGTTTCCACAAAAACAGTTCACCGGGAGCTACACAAAGCCAGATTTCATGGGAGAGCTGCAATCAGAAAGCTACTTCTTTCAAAAACAAATGTTGAAAAGCGTTTGGAGCAAAAACCTACAGAATTAGTTCCTAGAGCAGTGGAAGAATGTTATTTTCTCGGAAAAATCATCTTTTACCTTATTTCCGACCGCCAGCCGAGTATACGTGTGGAGACAGCCAAAAGAAGCATTTCCTCCAGTATGGGGGAGGATCTGTGATGATCTGGGGGGCTATATCTTGGAAATCCACCAGCCCAATGGTTTTCCTTCATGGCAGAATTAATAGTCAAGACTATTTAAGCATTTTATCTGATCAAATTCATCCTATGTTTGTGGAACTGCTTCCGGAGTGAAACGCAATCTTTCAGGATGATGATGCACCTATTCACGCAGCTAAAGTTGTTACTGAATGGCATGAGGAAAATTCTAGTGAAGTTGAACATTTTATCTGGCTACTACAATCCCCAGATCTCAATATCATTGAATATTTATGGTGCATTTTAGAGAAACAAGTAAGGAGTCGATATCCTCCACCATCACCACTACAATAACTAGAGACTGTTTTAGCTGAAGAATGGACAAAAATTCTTTTGGGAACAATTTAAACTTTGTATGAGTCCATACCTTGTAGAATTCAAGCTGCAATTACTGCCAAAGGTGGTCCTAACCCATATCAAAATAAATTTGTTTGAAATTTTAAGGTGCTTCCATTATTTTGTCCAACCCCTATGTATAGCTCAATATCAACAATATAAATGTTACTTGTTTTGTTCGCTGGTACAAGTAACCTCGGAGCTTTCTTGAAGTCGACAAGTAATATTCTGATTTTCTGTTGATGTATATTACACCTTTTAGGGTACTTCCTGAACTTCACGTTTTTGACTATACGATATAATTCTTCTTAAAATTTGGTTATGTGTTGATTAGTCAGTGGGTTCCTTCTAGATTTGAATACTTTTCTTATTAGGTCACCATGTTCAGGTTTGTCATTTGGTTTAAGCTACTTGTCGAAAAAGAAAGCTTTGCACTGCATTCTACATACAAATTGGTTCGTTTTCTCCAAAAGATCACATATATATAATCCTTCCTCCTAGGTATAGGTATGTCCTTTAGCGAAACATCCCGTATTATTTTATCCATCATCTAGGTATGCTACCATATAGCACCTTCCTCCCAGAAATCGGAAATTGGTTGTGGTCAATGGATAATAAAACGAATGGTTTACACCTGGTAGCTTGCTGGTAAAGCACAGTCATGTTCACAGTGACCGTTAGGTATATGGCAAATGAAAGACAGAAGATGGAATATACGAGAATTTATTATTAATCACGACAATTGTTTCAACACATCTAGCATCGATTCGTCCAGGGTGGGACACTCAACAAATAGACTTGTATACACATTGATATGTCTTTCTTTTTCGTTTCTCATATTTTTTTCCTTTTACAACTTATTTGTAAATATCCGGTTGAATTTTCCCTATTACCCCATCTGTTTTTCGTTACTGACATTCATTAATAACTGTTTTGATGTTCTTCCTTAAATTCTTCACACTGATGAGAAAGACAATGCATAACTAACTATAACTATTATTATTATAATCTTTTCTTATATATTTGTATTGTTTTTGAAACGTTTGTATGCATTAAATCCAGTTTTGATTCTAATATCTTTTCTCCATAATTATGCACGTTTATGGTATCTTTATACATATAACGAACTTTTTCATATGTATTTACATATCTATACATACACACACACACACATATATATATTTAATTTAATTTTTGATAAATTGAATTTAATTGAGTTTTTACTTGTAAATTTGGATTTTTATCCCTAATATATATATATATATATATATATATATATATATATATATATATATATATATATAAAGTGAAGTATATTTGCCACTTAAATGTGGCTGACCCCGAGGGGTGGATGTTACTGTTGCTTTTAGCCCCAGGAGGACATCTCCTCCAGCTGGCTATCGACACACATCTGTGTCCTGTCTGTATTTGCCAAGGGAAGTTATCTTTCCCATCTTGATCTACGATACGTACGTACTCGAGTTTCAGGGTTATTTCCCTTCTTCAGCGTACGACAATCGCCGACCTTGGCAAATACAGACAGGACACTGATGTGTGTCGATAGCCAGCTGGAGGAGATGTCCTCCTGGGGCTAAAAGCAACAGTAACATCCACCCCTCGGGGTCAGCCACATTTAAGTGGCAAATATACTTCACTTTATCGTGCAGTTACTGTTAATACCTCGTTCAGAGATTTAACACACACACACATATATATATATATATATATATATATATATTTTTTTTTTTTTTTTAAGTTTCAGCTCAGAGCTGCGGCCATGCTGATGCACCACCGTGTTGCTACACTGTTATTACAGGGAGCCTCTTACAACATGTGGCACTTGCTGAAGAATGGAGTTTGATTTAGCAACCCTCATTTGCACCTCCTGCCGCGAGGTAGGTTCATCTGGGACTCTCGATAGGAAGAGGTCCAACTTTGATTTAAAAACTCCTACATCTACTTTGTGCAGATTCCTCAGGCTCTTTGGGAGAATATTAAAAAGCTGTGGGCCCCTGAATCTCAAGCTGTTGCAGTAACTGGTCCTGAAGCGCGATGGCATTGCTGGGATCTTTGGCCCTATGCAGCGTCGTCCCGTTCTGGCATTGGTGTAGCTTTCAATGCCAAAATTTGGCACAATTCCTTCCAGGATCTTCCAGATGTATATTACTGCATACCTCTCCCGCCTTCTCTCCAGGGAGTAGAGTCTTAGCTGTTTCAGCCTTTCCCAGTAGCTGAGCAGTTGCAAAGAGACAATCTTCTTTGTGAATCTCCTCTGGATTGCTTCAAGGTCTGCTCTTAATTTCAGACTGGTGGGTGACCACAGCTGTGAGCAGTAATCCAGGCGGCTGAGGACGAATGTCCTCCAGAGTATCATCATGGTTTCCTTATCTCTGGTTCTGAATGTTCTCAGGATCCATCCAGCCAATCGTCTGCACTTTGTTGCCATTCTGGTAATGTGCACTTGGAAAGAGGTATCATCATTCATGTCGATACCCAGGTCTTTCACTGATTTAGGCTCTGAGATTGAAATTCCCTGTGGACCAGTGTACTCTGTAAGTTTCATATTCAGTTTTGGACGTTGGTAGCGCAGGGCTTGGAATTTTTCAGCATTAAACTGCATATTATTGTCCTCAGCCCATCTGTAAACTGAGTCCAATTCCTGCTGCAGGTGTGCAACATCACTGGAATTCTGTATTTTCTGCGAGACTTTTGTATCGTCTGCGTAGCTTGCAAGAGTGGCTATCCGGGCACTTGAAGGCATATCTGAGAGAGCGACTATAAAAAGCAATGGTCCCAAAACAGTGCCCTGTGGAACACCGCTCATTATTTGTGTTCTCATAGAGGTGGCTCCATTAGCCACTACTGCCTGACTTCTATCTTTCAGAAAGTCATGTAACCACTCTCCAAGTTTTCCAGCTATGCCAAGATCACGCAGTTTGTGGCATATCACACCATGATCCACTTTGTCAAAAGCTTTTGCAAAATCAAGGTATATTACGTCCACATTTGAGTTGTTGAGTAACTGCCTCAACACCCAGTCGTAATGTTGTAAGAGCTGGGTCAGGCAGCTCCTACCTGGTCGAAAGCCATGTTGGGTATCGCTCAGCAATTTATTTTCTTCAAGGAATGCGATCAGTTTTCCTCTGATTATCCTCTCCATGACTTTGCTGATGTGTGAAGTCAGAGAGATAGGCCTATAGTTTTTGGCATCTGCTCTGCTTCCCCCTTTATGGATTGGGCATATTATTCCCTCCTTCAGCTTGCTTGGTAGTCTTCCGTTTGCGAGAAAGCTCTGGAAGAGGATCTGGAGGGGTTTTGCCAGGGCATGCTTACACGATTTAAGGAGGATTGCTGGGAAACCATCAGGGCCAGCAGTTGAGTTTGTGTCCACTTCATGTATAGCTAGTAGTACATCTTCGCTAATGTTGATGTATTCCATCGTAACTGCCTCCCTGGTTATAGGGGAGGTAGCAAAGAAGTCCACTGGTTTGTTCACTTGTCTGTGCTCCAATGGAGTGGTGAAGACACTTTTGAATTGCTCATTCAGTACCTCACTGATCCTAGTTGGACTGTCTGTGAGGGAGCCATCCTTTTCGAGAGGGGTCCAATCTTGCAGCGTACTGAGGCTGTTTCTTTTGCGTAATGAAAGAAGGCCTTTGGGTTTGACTTAATGTTTTTTATAACCCAGGCTTCTTTGTCTGCTCTCTCCCTCACATAGGATTGTTGCAGCCTTTTTTCGATCTCCATATATATATATATATATATATATATATATATATATAATATAATATAGGATAAAATCTTTATAAGAATTTATCAAGTAGTCAGCGTGAAAAAACCCCATAAGGGAAAAAAACATCATTTTTTTCCCCATAAATATATACAATTTATATAATATAACTTATTTTTTGCTTATTTTTTGGTAGTTTTTGACTTATTTAGTCCCTCTAAGCGTGAGGCATTACTATATAGTTAATGCCCTTATATAAATTTTATATATATGTCGGTATGCACATACCTGTACGTATATATGCATATACTCATTTACTATTTGTTTATATATATATATATATCTATATATATATATATACATACATACATACATATATATATATATATACATATACATATATATGCATATACAGATACATATACATATATATATATATATATATATATATATATATATATATATATATATATATATATATATATACATATATATACATATATATACGTATATATACATATACATATATATATACATAGACATATATATATGCATTCACCCTTAGTGGTTAGCCGCATTTAAGTGGCAAATATACTTCACGTTGTCGTGCAGCTACTGTTTATACCTCGTTCAGAGATTTATTATTGCTTGTTTACACTTTTTCGAGATCAGTGACTTTTCATCACTGGAAAAAGGATATGTATGTAATTGCATCGGGTCTCCTTCGCATCGAAGACCGGTGATTGTCGTGCGCTGACGAAGGGTAAATACCCAGAAACTCGGGTCCGTGCGTATCACGTCATGTCGACGATGGGAAGGATGACTTCCCTTTGCAAATACTGATAGGGCACAGAAAGTGTGTCAATAGCCAGGCGAGGTGTTCTCCTGGGGCTAAAGCTACAGTTGCATTCGCCCTTAGGGGTTAGCCGCATTTAAGTGGCAAATATACTTCACTTTGTCGTGCAGCTACTGTTTATATCTCGTTCAGAGATTTATTATATATATACATAAACACATATATATCACACACACACATATATGTGTATATATATATGTAAGGAACGACCGAGCGAACTCAAAAAGGAGAAATGGTGACGAATGGAAAAACAGAGGACTCCTTTTATTTAAACGCGTCACACGGTCGAACACAAAATTATATATCAATAATGATATATATGATATGTTATACGACGATAACATAGATGAATTCGTAAATACCAGTAATGAAGACTATAGAAGGCAACCGTATAAGATGAATAACAGTGATATTTATTATGGCGTTAAAGATGTATGTCTGTGTGTGAGTGTGTATGCGACATATAAGAACATAATCAAAGACAGGCCGTCGTACAAAGAAAAGTATGTATGTGAGTGATACATGTGTGTGTATGATAGTTATTACAGCAGATGGAAAGAGAGTCAATAACACGAGAGCATTTTATACCAGTTCTTGTGTACACAATAGTATGAGTCTGTATGTGAAAGTTGGGGAGGCTGTGTGTGGCAGAGCTGATCACTAGCCGTGATGTCGTGGCATCGATGCCGGGCCGTGATTCTTGTTTTACAGATGTTCGTCGCTGGCTGAGATTCTTGTCTGTTTATTTATCGTGGTGAAGCTGAGTCACCTAACAATCGAAGAGAGAGATGTGCCGCGGTGGTTTGGATTCGTGTACATAGTAAGTCGTGTAGACGCTGGTGGAGAAAAGGCTGCTTGGTAGTAATCGTAGAATCGTGTTGCTGATGTGGCGACGGCAGTGGTCATCGTTGGCTGGACGAAGCTGTTGAAGTGGTCGCTGGCTGATTGTTGCTGCTGCTGTCGTGTGGTACACGGAACAGTCTCTAAGAGAAACTGGACCGAGACAAATTTGCTGGGTATGAGTTGCTCTATTTAAGGCGTTAAGGGGGCTCCCAGACGGGAGTAGAAAAACACTATCACGTGACCTTATTAAGGGCTGTGATTGGTCAGTTTGCGTTCTGGCGGGAACGGTTCGAAGAAGTTGCCGCTTCGAATATTAATCAGTCATGTGATGACAAGGAATGGGTTCTCTGCTACGCTCGCGTTTGTTTATATTTAAATGAGAAGAATGGCGATAGCAGTTTTGTATCTAGTGACGATAGGTAGAAGAGACGATAGGTAGTTTCACTACATATACATATAGATAAGTACGATAAGGCACTTAAAAATGCAGGCTATAGAGGTAGAATTAAATATATCTCACACGCAAATGCAACTAACAGAAATAATATTGACAACATTAAATACAGAACATAAAAAGATACCTAAACTAAGTAATAAAGCACAGAAAGCTATAGCTCACGACACTAACAGGATCGGAATGAGTAACACTAAGAAGAACTATAATAATAACAGAAATACAACAGGTGGAATAGCAAAGGGAACTAGACGAGGTATGAATGATGCCAATAAACCCTTTAATCACGAAAACCACAGTAACGACTCAAAATATTACCAGCAGAAACCAAGTCCTAGCACCAGTAATGGTGGTATTAACGCGCATAGCCTAGATAATAAAACTAATGATAATAAACATATACACAACATGCAACACTCTGACAGCTATAAGCACGTGTCGTTCGGCAAGATTACCGGTAAATCGAGAGACTTTAACTGGCTCATACTTCTATATGCGGTGCAAATAAGGACCGACTTAGCCAACATTATAAATAAACACTTTGATAAGAATAGCAGGTATTCAGAACTTATTAATAGTAGAGTAATAAAGACAGGTTATAGTCTTGCTTAGCCAGCATCATATCCTCCTTGAATAAAAAAAAACAAAAAAACTGGACACTTGCTATTTAAATAGAAGCAAGAATTACAACCACAGCAGTAATAGTAAGAGTAAAAACAATCTAATTTTAATTATATTATGATATATATTAAGTAAGATTTAGTAAACTGTAGTAGAACCTGGAGTTTGTAATCATGTTAGTAAATATCAAGTGATTTAACTTGTAATCGTTTAACTGTTTGGGGGTTTTGTACTTTTGCCCTCTTGTACGTCTAAGAGGCAGAATGCACTCAGGAATGTGAAGACGTTTACTTGTTTGTCTAGTATTACCACCACTTGGAAGTATGCTGGCTATTCAAGATGTCAGATTTAGCATTATATTTCGAAGGTAATTTCCACTAGTATTCACCTCCCTATCAGTAGTCTACCCTTAACTGTAAAACAGTTGATAGCCGTATTGGTTGCTCGTACTTATCTTCTTTTTTTTTTTATTTCTATTTTATGTTATGTTGAGGTGGTGTAGAAGGGCATAAGCAACCTCGTGCCTACTTATGACATAGTCTTCCCTCCCACGCCTGTTTATTTACTTATTCATTTTCTTCTTTATTTACGTCTACCCCTGTAATGATCTTAACTTGCCCTTGGTTTAAATATAACTGACCAATTGTAGAGATAACTGGACTTTGGTCAATTCCATCATGGACAACAAGCGTTTGGTCTCTTGAATATTTCAGTAAGTACACCTTTATAAAAACTCCATGGGTTTGGTTTTGGATAAATATTAATTAGTTCTATTTACGAAATCTTAAATACTATTCGTTTTCTAGACATACTGGCGATTCCTATTTTACTTTAGCACCAGGTTTATCCGACTACTATTTTTTGCACTATGGTACCACTACATAAAGAGATAACCCATAAATTATTTCTCTAGCTCATTTGCTAGTACACTCTTTGCCTATCAACTTCAAGCTTCACACTGAAAAATGGATTGATTCTAATATATTGAGCCTTCTGGCCACATCTTGAGGCCCTGTACTTTCCTCTTCCCTCTTTTCTTCGTTTATTTTATTTTCTGTATTTGTATTCACTCTGAAGAAGCTCCATATACTAGATCGAATGTGCTATAAAGATGGCGAATATTATTTTCAGAATTTTCTTTGTAAGCACCCATTGACATCGGCAGCTGAAACGGCTGTAAGAAATGTTATGTAATGTTATGTTTTGTATTAAAAAATAATTAACCGATGTTGGTCAATTTGATTGTTGATCAAAAGTTTTCTCCATTTTCTGCTTATTTAAACATATATATATATATATATATATGCATACACACATCTATATATTCATATATATACACATATATGCATACATATGTATATATAAAAATATATATACAAGGATAAGATCGTTATTTAAAATACCGATCATAGCAAGTGGCTAGCATGGGAATAAAAACCTCATAGGTAATAATGATTATTAAAATTATAATTAAGGGTATCTAAAAAATACCACCATGCTAGATATAGCAGTCAAAACTTGACTCTAAAACCACATCAAATATTCATACAGCAACAGGAGAGAAGACAAAAAGATAAAATAAACTAGCAAAAACTTATTAAATAATTCGCGATCCCGGATTTCTGGCTTTGCATAAGAATTGCTTTGCCTCACCAGTGGAATATACACAAAATAGTACATAAATACAAATATATATATATATATATATATATATATATATATATATATATATATATACATACAATATACGAATATGCAAAGCCAGAAATCCGGGATCTAGAATTATCCAATAATTTTTTGGTAGTTTATTTTGTCTCTTTGTCTTCTCTCCTGGTGCTGTATGAATATTTGATATGGTTTTAGAGTCAAGTTTTGACTGCTATATCTAGCATGGGGGTATCTTTTAGATACCCTTAATTATATATGTATATATATATATATATATATATATATATATATATATATATATATATATATATATATATATGCATACATATATGCATACATATATATATATATATATACATATATATATATATATATATATGCATACATATATGCATACATATATATATATATATATATACATATATATATATATATATATATATATATATATATATATATATATATGCATACATATATGCATACATATATATATATATATATACATATATATATATATATATATATATATATATATATATATATATATATATATATATATATATATATATATATATACATATATGCATACATATATGCATACATATATATATATATATATATATATATATACACATATATGCTTATATATATAACATAAATATATGCATACATATATATATATATGTATGCATATACAAGGAATAAGTCCTGGGGTCGATTTGCGCGACTAAAGGTGGTGCTCCAACATGGCCACAGTCAAATGACTGAAACAAGTAAAAGAGTAAAGTAGTTTGCGTGAAACACTTCATAAGGGAAAAATTTATTAATTGTTGCCTATAAATATATTTATGTAAGTCTGCCTCTTACTTAGATATATAAGTGTAAACAATTTCTATGTACTATGCTGGATACATGTGGTGTTCGTCTGGTATGTTGATTTTTGTTTATTTTTATGTCTTGACTATTCTTGCAATGACGAGTAAAAAGTGTTGTGTAGTGAAGAATTCCGAGTAGAAGTAGGAGTTCTCCAAGGATAAGTCCTCATCCCCCTCTTATTCATTATAGTCCTCCAGGCAATAACAGGAATTCAAGACAGGCTGCCCCTAGGGGCTTCTCTATGCTGATAACCTTGCTCTAATAGCTGAGTCACTGCCAGAACTGGAGACGAAGTTTATGGTGTGGAAGCAAGGTCTAGATTCGAAGGGCTTTAGGGTTAACCTAGCCAAAACCGAAGTCTTAGTAAGTAGGAAGGCTGTCAAATCCCAATCCCCTTCAGGTAGATGGCCCTGTTCGATCTGTAGAAAAGGCGTGGGTAGAAACTCGATGCAATGTACCCAGTGTAAGCTATGGACACATAAAAAGTGCAACAATATCAAAGAAAGGTTAACAGAGAAAATAGTTTTTGTGTGGCAGATGCACTAGGGCAATAAACACTGAAGATGTACAGCAAATAGATTCCATCACATGCCAGGGGGAGAAACTAGAAGTAGTCAATAGCTTCTGCTACCTAGACAACCAAGCCTAATGGGAGCGATTGTTCTGAGAGTGTAGCGACTAGAGTAAGAATAGCCTGGGCAAAGTTCAGGGAGCTCTTACTTCTGCTGGTGACAAAGGGCCTCTAGCTCAGGGTGAAAGGTAGACTGTATGGTGCTTGTGTGCGAACTTCCATGCTACAATGAAACATGGGCCATGAATGCTTAGGACATGCGTAGGCTTGAAAGAAATAAAGCTAGTATGACCCCCGCTGGATGTGTAATGTCTGTGCATACATGAGAGAGTGTAAGCGCCCTGAGAGAAAAGTTGGGCATAAGAAGCATCAAATGTGGTGTGCATGAGAGACGACTGCGCTGGTTTGGCCATGTGTTACGTATGAATGAAGACAGCTGTGTGAGGTAGTGCTACTCCCTAACTGTAGAAGGAACCTGTGGAAGAGGTAGACCCAGGAAGACATGGGTTGAGGTGGTGAAGCATGACCTTCGAAGATTGGGCCTCACTTAGGCAATGACAGGAGACCAGGACCTTTGGAGATATGCTGTGATTGAGAAGACCCGGCAACTAATGTGAGATCGCAGCTACGCATGTCGGGCCCTGTTAAGAATACCCCTGATGTGCCGAGCGATATGATATGCTTGAGAAGACCTGTTGAGTCAAGTAAAACCAATATCATAGCTGGGGCCGGTGCCCCCTGATTTACTCCTATGTCGGTGGCACGTAGAAAAGCACCCACTACACTCTCGGAGTGGTTGGCGTTAGGAAGGGCATCCAGCTGTAGAAACTTTGCCAGATCAGATTGGAGCCTGGTACAGCCGCTGGCTCTCCAGACCTCAATCAGACCGTCCAACCCATGCCAGCATAAAAATGGACGTTAATCGATGATGATGATGATATATATACATACATACGCATGCATATGTTTATGCATCATACATACGTGTGCATGTGTGTGTGTAAAGAGAAACGATATGAATGTTTGTGTGCATGTACACGTGTATTTGTGCTTCTGAACATACATACATTTCTAATAAATTTCTCATAATTCATACGTGTGTGTGTGTGTGTGTTTGTATTTTTATCAATCAGTCTGCCTGTCTGTTTGTCTGTCCTATATGTGTTCCATTAATGAGCTTATTAAAATCAAAATTAATAAACCATTTAACGACTAAAGTCTAATCCAATTTTCCCTAACCCAAAGCTTAATGTGTGATTAAATCCTAGATAAATATTCATTTGAGCTGAATTAGCCATACTATAAGTTATGTTATTTCTATTTTCAGTTTAACAGTTCACACAGTACACTGCATATCGATTACGGTACTGTTGAAGTTAGTGATACTATTGCTGTAGTTGTTCTTGCTGATGTTACTGCCTTTTTGCATTAAAGAACCAAATTTCTGTTCACCAGAATAGTACTGAGAAATATACATGTAAAATTTTAACATATAATAAAAACAGCCAAATATATATTTTCTAGGTAGGTAAGATATATAAATATCTATCAATACAAAAATGCATACAAACACACACACACATATATATACATATATATGTATATATATATGCATATATATACATATACATATATATATATATATACATACATATATACGTATATATACATATATATATATATATATATATATATATATATATATATATATATATATATATATATATATACATATATGTACATATATATACATATATATATATATATATATATATATATATATACATATATGCACATATATATACATATATATATATATATATATATATATATATATATATATATATATACATATATGTACATATATATACATATATATATATATATACATATATGTACATATATATACATATATATATATATATATATATACATATATGTACATATATATACATATATATATATATATATATATATATATATATATATATATATATATATATATATGTATGTACATATATATTCATACATATATATATATATATATATATATACACACACACACACACACACACATATATATATATATTTATATATATATATATATATATATATATATATATATATATATATATATATATATATATATAAGCTCCCTGGACTCTCAGTTTTTATCTCTCATGTTTCTCCCTCTTTTACTTTGTCCTTGTTGACTTCTTTGTGATATAATACTTGGGAAAGAATATATTTGCGGCTGAAGATAGCTTTACATCATCCTGTCTATCAATTATATACCAATATAATGATGCAACGACTATAAAGCTTGAAACACGTGTACCGCGGAATCCTTTGTGTTCTGTTTTTATTTTTACGATTTTAATTTATATATAAATATATATATATATATATATATATATATATATATATATATATATATACGGTCAACGGGCATGCGCTGAAATGTTGTAAACGGTAAAAAGTAGGAGTTTTCATCCTCGAAAAAATAGTCGATGACCACAAATCCATTCGAAGCTAGTTTCTCGAAATTGGTGATCAAGCCTTGAAAAAAAAAAAAAGCAAAAAAAAAGTTAAACTACATCAGCCGTAGCTCTTTTTCTCTGTTTGGAAACGCTCGGTTATCCAAGGCAAGGCAAAGAACGAGCCGGAGCTTTACCAATTGATGTCTGAAAAGTTCGATAAACTAACTCATGAACACTGCGATAGCTTCTTCCAAAAGATGCTCCTTTGCTTCGACCGGTCTGAACAAGGGGAGATCATAAGCGAATGATACTTTTTTTAGTTTTTGCGTATGTTTGAACAGTTCATTCAAGATAATTTGTACATTTTTACAAACTGCAACTTTTTCGCGAGAAATTTAAACCCTTATCTCAAGATAGCTAATAGACCTGGTTTGATTTAAATCAACAAATGTTGATCATAACTTTTAATCATAAGGGTAACTTCACCCCTCCCCCTCCTGCCAAATTGCATAAAATTGCTTTAAAGCGCGGGTTTATGCTACATCCCGCCCCCCGTGGTATATCTTTTAACAAGACTGTCTATTGTACATGGCATGCACTTGTCTTAGATAATACGTGGACGCATTCAGGCAGGTCGTTATATCCGGATTAGTATGGGCTCACTTTTTTCCTTTATGCCTACGTATGATGAATTGCTATTAGTAAATAGTATTATGCAAAAGTAATGCTCATAAGTTCTTGATAGCTGCAGAGTTTTCATTCGAGAGCTATGCTATTCGAGCTTTCTATTCGAACTTAACCCAAGAGTGACCATCAAAGAACCAGTCCGTTCGCTTTGAGGAGAGGCAAATTGAACAATTTTTTAACAAAAATGTGACTTCATAAAACGGTTATAAATAGCAAAGAGGTTACTATTCGAGTTTATCCAACTCGAGTTTGTTGTCTCAAGCTCAGGGTTAGATCGAAGTTCGAGTAACAGTGGGCTCTACTGGACGAGTTCGATAAGATAGACATGTATTCCCTTACAGCTGATGTAGTTGAAATCTTTTGTTTTTCAAGGCTTGATCACCAGTTTCGAGAAACTAGCTTCGAATGGATTTGTGGTCATCGAATATTCTTTCGAGGATGAAGACTCCTACTTTCTACCATTTGCAACACTTCAGCGCATGCCTGTTGACCGTTTTCTACGTTTTAGCTTGTCTTGCAAAGTCCCTTTGAAAAATTCAAATTTGATTGCAAAGAATTCAAATTTGATGGCAAAGAATCCAAACTAGATCGAAAACATCTCTCCCTCTCTCTCTCTCTCCCTTTCTCTCTCCCTCTCTCTCTCTCTCTCTCTCTCTCTCTATATATATATATATATATATATATATATATACATACTATATATAAAACAGAGATGTGTGTGTAATCGCTTTTCACGTGAAATCGACTTCACCAAATGCTTCCATACTTGTAATGCATGAATAATTTGACCTCGGATAAATCTTAGGCTCTTCATTTGATTTTTTTAATTAAAGATAAATAATATTGCTTTATATTTAAGATTCACTTCTTTAAAAAGGTTCCTCAATGTCAACTTCCGGCATTGACGTAACAACCGCAAAAAGCTTCACTTTCTATTTTGTGTGTTCGTGTGTATGAGAGAGAGAGAGAGAGAGTAAATACTACATACACACCGCTCTCTCACTCTGTCTCACACACATACACACGCACACACACACATCTTGACTCACTCACATTCTGTCTCTTACAAACACACACATACATAAATGTATACAAACATATTTACAAAGACACACGTGTGTATGCGCGCGCGTGCGTGTTTGTAAGATACATAGTGTGAGTGAGTCAAGGGCTGTGTTGTCATATACATACATTCAAAGATGTATGTATATTTATGCATGTACGTATACATGACAACAAACCTCTCTCTCTCACTCACACTCTGTGTCTTACAAACACACACATACATAATGTATACAAACATATTCACAAAGACACACGTGTGTATGCGTGCGCTCGTGCGAGCGTGCGTGGAGGGGGCTCCACAATCGCCAATTATTTCAATTACTCTTCTGAGGATATTCACGTAAATCATTTTTTCATTTAATCACCATCATCGTTTAACGTCCGCTTTCCATGCTAGTATGGGTTGGACGATTTGACTGAGGACTGGTGAAACCGGATGGCAACACCAGGCTCCAATTTAATTTGGCAGAGTTTCTACAGCTAGATGCCCTTCCTAACGCCAACCACTCAGAGAGTGTAGTGGGTGCTTTTACGTGTCATCCGCACGAAGGCCAGTCAGGCGGTACTGGCAACGGCCACGCTCGAAATGGTGTATTTTATGTGCCACCCGCACAAGAGCCAGTCCAGGGGCACTGGCAACGATCCCCATTTTAATTTTCGTAAAAGTTTCCAAGTACCAATGAGGCTTTTTGGCACATCTTCAATTTTCCCCATTCATGAGAGGTGCCTAGCCATCATTCATCTGAGAGTCCATCTACAGAATATCCTCAAATTTCTATACAGCATATTTTGCCTTTTTTTTCTTCAAGTATATAAGCAACAATTTCATTCCCGAGCAACGCCGGGTGCCTCTGCTAGTATACACACACACACACACACACACACACACACATATATATATATATATATATATATATATATGTCGACGAAGGGAAATAACCCTGAAATCCGGATCCGTTCGTGCTACAGATCATGGTGAGAGGGATAACTTCCCTTGGCAAACAGGACACAGTCGTGTGTCGATAATCCAGCTGGCGGAGATGTCCTCCTGGGGCTAAAAGCAACAGTAACATCCACCCCTAGGGGTCAGCCACACTTAAGTGGCAATATACTACACTTTATCGTGCAGTTACTGTTAATACTTCATTTAGAGAATTAACATTGCCTGTTTTCACCTTTTCGATATCAGTGAAGAATTTCACTGGAAAAGTAGATATAAGATTGCCGGGATTTTGTCTCTCTCACCAGAGTCGGTGGCTGTCGAACGCCGACGAAGGGAAATAACCCTGAAATCCGGATCCGTTCGTGCTACAGATCACGGTGAGAGGGATAACTTCCCTTGGCAAACAGGACACAGTCGTGTGTCGATAAGCCAGCTGGAAGAGATGTCCTCCTGGGGCTAAAAGCAACAGTAACATCCACCCCTAGGGTTCAGCCACACTTATGTGGCAATATACTACACTTATATATATATATATATATATATATATATATATATATATATATATATATATATATATATAGGTGAGAAAGTTGGTATGTGAAAGCACGTGGTTGGATGTATAAAAGATAATAAGAGTGAAAAAACTACAGAAGGCTTGTGTTACATGGTTAAAGTATATATTTAAATTATGTCAGAAAAATGTTAGAAAAATGTTATAAAATCTTTTTGGTATATAAACATTGTATTTTGAGAAATAACCGGTTTCGTGTTGTCATTTCAAATTTCTTCATTGTAACGTGTTCGTTCCAGACGAACGAACACGTTACAATGAAGTAGAGAAATTTGAAAAGACAACACGAAACCGGTTATTTCTCAAAATACAATGTTTATATACCAAAAAGATTTTATATATATATAGGACAAGAGCGCAAAACATCCGGACAGTTAGGTGAAACACAAATGGGACAACAAAACATTCAGATAGACGATACAAACAAAACAAGGACGGGTCATTTGAAGTGTTCTTTCCACAGTCGAGTACCAGATTATCTTCGCAATTTCGGCTGATTATACTCGAGATTGCTCCAATTTGGCCAGCCCTAAGGAAAAACGAAGCTCAAAGCATTAGAATCTAAAGATATTTACAATCTAAAAATGTTTTGGTTTTGGACAGGTTCTTCGTTGACTGAGTTGTAGAGTGGTGGTTCGTCTCTAAATTAGCTATCTATAACTATAGTATAGCTGAGTTTGTGTGTGTGTGTATGTGTGTGTGTGTGTGTGTGTGTGTTGCATCTATAGAAATCCACATTTTCCACTTTTTTGTAAAAAGTTTTTCATCAATGGAATTTTCTCGATGTGAACTTCCCAGTGCAGTAATTAGATTTTTAAAATTCCTTTTACTTTGTGTGATTTAAGGGAGATTCGGCTGTTGTTTCTAGCAACTTTCATATTTCTTCCCTTCTACCTGGAACGGCGTTATTACACACGCGCTCAACATATAATATAGAGAGTAAGAGTAAAAGAGGGAGAGAGTGGAGAGAGAGAGAAAGTGATACATACGAAGTCATAAATTAAACTTTCCTCTCAGTATTCTTTACCTATTTTTCATAACATTGTCACGTAAAAACACACACAACCACACATACGTGATCTGTGACAACAACATACACATTGCTCACGTTCTCTATTCATTTCTCTCCCTCTTCCTCACTCGCTCTCTGAAACGCATACACGTGCAAGTAAACACAATCATTCACAAAAATATAACTCATGTTCGTCAATGTGGCATAACTACAGAGTTGTAATCCACGAATTTGGAAGGTCATAACTTTCAGAAAAATGAATATTTTTTTATGAAATTTTCTATGCATATATTATTTATTATGTAAATTCCGAATATACAAAAATTTTCGGTGAAAGTGTTTTGGGAGGGGGGTGGGGGACAATTTTCGGAAATTCCAATTAAATTCCTCTTAACTTCCATGAAGGAAACAAATGCAGGTTATTTTTAAGACGTGTTCCCCACTCGGTGGTGTTTCGGAGCAAGTCGTCCATATTTGTTTCATTTTTCTCTATTATGTGCGTATGTGCATCCGAAGATTTCTAATGAAGTAATAGGCAGTGAAGAGAAGCCGTCATAAGAAAACATTTAACTACCTCTATTCCGTTCTCCTCCTCTCTCTACCTCTTCCTCTCTCGCTCTCTAAAACGCATACACGTGCAAGTACACAATCATTCAGTAAAATATAACTCATGTTCGTCAATGTTTTGTAAATATACCATGATTTTAACTAGGGTGTTAGGGTTAGGGTTTTAGGGTTAGGGTTAGGGTTTAGGGTTAGGGTTTAGGGTTAGGGTTTAAGGTTAAGGTTAGGATTAGTGTTACGGTTACGGTTTTAGGGTCAGGGTTAAGGTTTTAGGGTTAGGGTTAGGGTTTAGGGTTAGTGTTAGGATTAGGTTTAGGATTAGAGTTGGGTAATCGTGCGGGTGTTAATCTCAAAAATTACAGATATGTGAAAAGTACCGACCCTGCCATCTATTATAACTTTTGTTGTTCTGTTTAATATATACATAGATTATGCCTCCAAAGAAGAGAGTTTGCTGGGGAAAGAAAGGAACCGGTTTAAAAAGACAGCAACAGACTGCAGCAATTCACCACATTCCAGAAGTTACTTTGAACATAATGCAAAATTGTGCATCAACATCTTCTGCCCAATCTGATAGAATTCTGGCAAAACTGTGTAGCAACAGATCATCAGAAATTGCTTCATCACAAATTGCTGTCCTAGCTCCTGCGAAAAGGGATTACCCTGCTATGTATAATCAGGGCAACGCAAAAAGTTGTTTTGCACAAGCATTTGTATAGCCAATTAGACGGATGAAATTTACGCACGCTTAATAATGTTACGCAAAACGGCCTTCAGACTTTCCCTATTAATTTCATCGTCATTTGAATTATGAACATATTTACATCATAAGGATGTTTTTCGCTGTATAGCTTTCTTTTTTAGTTGATTTTCACCTAGCAAGACTTATCGTAGATGGCGTAATAAGTCACACCCGGACAAGGTCGGGTTATACTGCTAATATATATATATATATATATATATATATATATATATATATATATATGCGAGTAAAAATAAATACAAAAAAGGTGGGGTTTTTTTGTATGATTGTGTATAGAGGAATATATTATTTTGCTTAAAAGAGTTCCAACACTGTCTGTTTTTTATGTTTTATTTATATTCCTGTATATATATACTTATACATAAACATCATCATCACCATGCTAGCATGGGTTTGACTGAAGACTGGCAAACCAGATGGCTGCACCAGTCTCCAATCTGATCTGGCAGAGTTTCTACACCTGGATGACTTTTCTACCGCAAACCACTCCGAGAGTGTAGTGCGTGATTTTACGTGCCATTGGCACCGAAGCCAGACAGCTGCACTTGCAAAAATTATGTTTTGACGGTGCTCTTAGCGCTCCACTGGCAAAGGTGCCAGTCACCGAATTTAGTTCAATCAGGATTTCGATTTCACTTGCCCCAACAAGCCTTCGCAAGCCGAGTTTAGTGTCCAATGAAGGAGAGTTTGGCATGGGTGCCAGTCGTCGAATTTGGTTCGATTTCGATTTCCATTGCCTCAACAGGTCTTCACAAGCAGAGTTTAGTGTCCAATGAAGGAAAGGTACACATAAGTGGGCTAGCTACACCCCTGGCAGAGGATTATGGTCTCATTAGCTTGCTGGGTCTTCTCACGCACAGCATATTTCCAAAGGTCTCAGTCACAAGTCATTGCCTCGGCGAGGTCTAATGTTCAAAGGTCGTGCTTCACCACCTCATCTCAGGTATTCCTGGGTCTACCTCTTCCGCAGCTTCCCTCAACTGCTTGGGTGTGGCCCTTTTTCACACACCTATCCTCATCCATTCTCGCCACATGACCATACCAGCACAATCGTCTCTCTTGCACACCACAACTGATGCTTTTTAGGTTCAGCTTTTCTCTCAAGGTACTTACACTCTGTCGAGTATGCACACTGACATTACAAATCCATCGGAGCATACTGGCTTCATTCCTTTTGAGCTAACGCATATCCTCTGCAATCACGGTCCATGTTTCACTGCCATGTAGCATGGCTGTTCGTACACTTGCATCATACAGTCTGCCTTTTACTCTGAGCGAGAGGCCCTTTGTCACCAGCAGAGATAAGAGCTCTCTGAACTTTGCCCAGGCTATTCTTATTCTAGCAGCTACACGTTCAGTGCACCCTCCTCCGCTACTAACTTGGTCACCTAGATAACGGAAGCTAACAACTACTTCTAGTTTTTCTCCCTGGTATGTGGCAGCAGGGGTTTGTGTTTTGTCTACCTTCCTATTTATTAGGACTTTGGTTTTAGCTAGGTTGACTCTAAGGCCCTTCGATTCTAAGCCTTGCTTCAACACCCGAAACTTCTCCTCTATTTCTGATAGTGACTCAGCAATTAGAACAAGGTCGTTAGCATAGAGGAGCTCCCAGGGGCAACCTGTCTTGAATTCCTCTGTTATTACCTGGAGGAGTATGGTAAATAGGAGGGGACTGAGGAATGAATCTTGGTGGACCCCTACCTCTACCCGGAATTCTTCACTGTACTCATTGCCAACCCTCACCTTACTGACAGCGTCCCTGTACATGGCTCGCACAGCTCTCACTAACCATTCTTCTATCCCTAGTTTCCTCATTGACCACCAGATAAGGGAACTGGAGACCATGTGAAAGGCTTTCTCCATGTCAACGAAAGCCAGGTACAGAGGTTTATCCTTGGCTAGGTATTTCTCCTGCAGCTGTCTTACCAGAAATATAGCATCAGTGGTGCTTTTCCCTAGAATGAACCCAAACTGCATCTCATATAAACTAACTCTCTCCCTAATTAGTTTGGGCTATGACCCTCTCCGTGACTTTCATTACATGATCCAACAACTTGATACCTCTGTAATTATTTGTATCTAAAGCGTCACCTTTACCTTTGTAGCAGTTGACTATGGTGCTGCTACACCAGTCATTGGGTATGACTCCTTCGTGTATCACCTTGTTAACTATATGGATGACTAGGCTATAGCCGACACTGCCAGATATTTTGAGCATCTCTGCAGTGAATCCTGATGGGCCGGGGGCTTTCCCTGTCTTCATACTCTTAATTGTATACATATTTATACATGTATGCCTATATATATATTTACATATATATACATGTATATATATATACGCACACAATATATATATATGTATTTATACATATATGCATATATTTATACATATATGCATATATTTATACATATACATAAGTATATATATATATATAAATACATATATATATATATGCATATATCCAATATATATTTGTATTTATACATATCTATATGTATATAAATATATATCTATATATATATATGTATATATACATATATATTCTTTTATTCTTTTATTCGTTTCAGTCATTTGACTGTGGCCATGCTGGAGCACTGTCTTTAGTCGAACAAATCAACCCCAGGACTTATTCTTTGTCAGCCTAGTGCGTATTCTATCAGTTTATTTTTCCAGACCGCTAAGTTATGGGGGCATAAACACACCAGCATCAGCTGTCAAGCGATATCGGGGGCACAAAACAGGCATACAAGCATGTACATATATATATATATATATATATATATATATATATATATATATATATATATATATATATATATATATGTATGTATATATATGTATATATATGTATGTATATATATTTTTAAAAAATAACGTTGACCACTAACGTGGACAATTAATGTGCTAGAAATAGATCACATCTTGTGCCTATTAAAACCTAAATTGTTCTCAACATGAAATATAGCAGCATACCAAAACGTGAGCGGGCAAGACTAAAAAGGCATTCTTAAACAGGAACCGGTTTCGGATTTAACAAATCTTACTATTTGTCCATTCCACTTCAGCCTCATTTGTAATGTAACCGTAATCATCAGAATCGTATACAGAGTTGCCCACCGCCATGGGTGCGCGTGCATATGGTTCTGCTAATTACAGCTTAATGGTAAAATTCAAAAGTCTTCGTTTTGGCACGCTAATTCCAAGAATATATCTGCAGAAAATATTTACTGCGTCGTATATATTCAGTATGAGAATATGGGTAATGGGTAAAATATTATTATAAAATCTGGTAATTAATCATATATTAATTAATACCGATTAATTATCAGGAGGCCAGCACATCTAAAGAATCAAAGAGATTCAGAATTAGTATCTGCAATCTCAGGGGATTAAGGTACATTTTTAAAAAATAACGTTGACCACTAACGTGGACAATTAATGTGCTAGAAATAGATCACATCGTGTGCCTATTAAAACCTAAATTGTTCTCAACATGAAATATAGCAGCATACCAAAACGTGAGCGGGCAAGACATTTAAAATCACATAAAAAAAGCATTCTTAAACAGGAACCGGTTTCGGATTTAACAAATCTTACCATTACCAGATTTTATAATAATATTGTATATATATATATATATATATATATATATATATATATATATATATATATATATAGTTTTAGGAAAAATAACCAAGTTTCAAGAACTCATCGATGAAAATCCACTATCACATATAGAAAAATTAATATTTAAAAGCACAATACATGTTATTATAATGGATGAAGGGATGATTATTGAATGGTTATTATTTTGATATTATGATATTTTTAATAATTTTTCTATCTTTATATAATAAGTATTTCATATTAATTCATTTGGTACTTATTGTTGGTTGAGATATATATATATCTAATTATTGTTCTACTTACGATCTGACGAGTGGCTATATTTTTGAATAGAATTTATTTTCGATAATTTCAATTGATTTTAATCGATTTAAATTTCTTTTCTATTTGAAAATTAGTTATGAAACACGTGTAATCTTTTTATTATATTTATATTATGATATTTACTTTACTTTATATTATACTCATTCATTGTGCTTTTAAATATTAATTTTTCTATATGTGATAGTGGATTTTCATCGATGAGTTCTTGAAACTTGGTTATTTTCCCTAAAACTATATATATTTTATATATATTTTATCTATAAAGCTCAATTTAATTTTAATTTTTTATAAATTGATTTTAATTGAGTTTTTACCTGTAATTTGGATTTTGTCCTTAATATTATATATATATATATATATATATATATATATATATATATATATATATATATATATATATATATATATATATATATATATATATATATATATATATATATATATATATATATATATATATATAAGCAACCAAAGTGTACGTACGCTGCTAAATATATATATATATATAAAAAAAATACAAAATGGAATAAGAACGCAAAAGAGACAACAAAACATTCAGATAGACGAGACAAAGAAAAGCAGGATGGGTCATACGGAGTTTTCTTTCATCAATCGAGTTCCAGATTATCTTTGCAATTTTGACTGGTTATAATTGAGATTGTTCCAATTTGGCCAACCCCAAGGAAAAACTAAGCTAAGAGCATTAGATTCCTTGGAGGAAAGCAAAGAATGTATATGAAAACAAGAATGGAAAAAACGGAGAAAGTTACACAAATACAAATAACAGGACATAACAACAGGTGTCTTTCAACTAAGGATGAATTAATTTAAGCTGGCGTGTGTAGAAGTAAAGCCTTACGGCAGGGATACAATTGTAAAGATATATATATATATATATCATCATCATCATCATCGTTTAACGTCCGCTTTCCATGCTAGCATGGGTTGGACGATTTGACTGAGGACTGGTGAAACCGGATGGCAACACCAGGCTCCAGTCTGATTTGGCAGAGTTTCTACAGCTGGATGCCCTTCCTAACGCCAACCACTCAGAGAGTGTAGTGGGTGCTTTTACGTGTCACCCGCACGAAAACGGCCACGCTCGAAATGGTGTCTTTTATGTGCCACCCGCACAAGCCAGTCCAGGGGCGCTGGCAACGATCTCGCTCGAAAATCCTACAGGAGCCAGTCAGGTGGTACTGGCAACGGCCACGCTCAAAATGGTGCATCTCATGTGCCACCCGCACAAGAACCAGTCCAGGGGCACTGGCAACGATCTTACTTGGCTTGCCGGGTCTTCTCACGCACAGCACATTTCCAAAGGTCTCGGTCAGTAGTCATCGCCTCGGTGAGGCCCAATGTACGAAGGTCTTGCCTCACCACCTCAGCCCAGGTCTTCCTGGGCCTACCTCTTCCACCGGTTCCCTCAACTGTTAGGGTGTGGCACTTTTTCACGCAGCTATCCTCCTCCATTCTCACCACATGTCCATACCAGCACAATCGTCTCTCTTGCACGCCACAACTGATGCTTCTAATGTTCAGCTTTTCTCTCAAGATACTTACACTCTGACGGGTATTCACATTGACATTACACATCCAACGGAGCATACTGGCTTCATTCCTTGCGAGCTTACGTATGTCCTCAGCAGTTACAGCCCATGTTTCACTGCCATGTAGCATGGTTGTTCGTACGCATGCATCATACAGTCTGCCTTTTACTCTGAGTGAGAGTCCCTTTGTCGCCAGCAGGGGTAAGAGCTCTCTAAACTTTGCCCAGGCTATTCTTATTCTAGCAGCTACACTTTCAGCGCACCCACCCCCACTACTAACTTGGTCGCCCAGATAGCGGAAGCTATCGACTACCTCTAGTTTTTCACCCTGGAATGAGATAGAAGTTGTTTCCTGTTTGTTTACAGTCTTTATTGCACCTGAACATCTGCCACAAACAAAAACTAACTTGCTAGTTAACCTGCCTTTGATGTTGCTGCACCTCTTATGTGTCCATAGCTTGCACCGGGTACATCTTATAGAGTTACTACCTACTCCTTTTCTACATACTGAGCAGGGCCATCTACCTGAAGGGGTTTGTGTTTTATCTACATTCCTACTTATTAGGATTTTGGTTTTAGCTAGGTTGACTCTAAGGCCCTTCAATTCTAGACCTTGCTTCCACACCTGAAACTTCTCCTCTAGTTCTGATAGTGACTCCGCAATTAGGGCTAGGTCATCAGCATAGAGGGGCTCCCAGGGGCAACCTGTCTTGAACTCCTCTGTGATTGCCTGGAGGACTATGATAAATAAGAGGGGGCTGAGGACGGAACCTTGGTGGACCCCTACCTCTACCCGGAATTCATTGCTGTACTCATTTCCAACACTCACCTTACTGGCAGCATCTCTGTACATGGCTCGCACAGCTCTCACTAACCATTCTTCTATCCCAAGTTTCCTCATTGACCACCAGATAAGGGATCGGGGGACCCTGTCAAAGGCTTTCTCCATGTCAACGAAAGCCAGGTACAGAGGTTTATCCTTAGCTAGGTATTTCTCCTGCAACTGTCTCACTAGAAATAAGGCATCAGTAGTGCTTTTACCTGGCACAAACCCAAACTGCATCTCATCTAAATTGATTCGCTCCCTAATTAGTTGGGCTATGACCCTCTCTGTAACTTTCATAACCTGATCTAACAGCTTGATGCCTCTGTAATTATTTGTATCTAAAGCGTCACCTTTACCTTTGTAGCAGTTGACTATGATGCTGCTACACCAGTCATTGGGTATGACTCCTTCGTGTATCACCTGGTTCGTAATACGGGTGACTAGGCTATAGCCAACACTGCCAGATATTTTGAGCATCTCTGCAGTGATTCCTGATGGGCCGGGGGCTTTCCCGGTCTTCATACTCTTAATTGCTTTATCTACCCTGGTACTATCAACTCGGATAGCTGGTCCCTCTATTGGGTCGACATACGGCAGGCTCTCTTTCTCCCATTCATTCTCTTTATTAAGCAATCTATCGTAGTGGCATCTCCAGACCTCTTTCTTTGCATCCTCATTTAATGCAAGCGTACCATCATCCATGCGAACACATTTCTCTCCTACAACATCACTATTCTCTCTCCTACACTGTCTTGCAACACGAAATACCTCGAGTCTTTGGTCCTCACGGCGCAGAACATTGGCAAATCTTTCCTTATCTGCTTCCCCTCTGGCTAAATAAACCTGTCGCCTAGCCTCCCTTCTGGCACATTGGTACAATTCCCTGCTACCACCGTTCTTCCAGTCCTTCCAAGCCTGTTTCTTTTGTCTAATATCCCTGTCTACCTCCTTGTTCCACCACCACGTTACTCCGGGTCGGGAGGGGACCTTACACCACCCACAAATCTGGTCGGTGGCTTTCAACAGGTTGTCCCGCAGAAATCTCCAATTGTCTTCCACGTTGTATGATGCTATATCCCCTTCTATTTCGTTAAATGCTTCAAGTAACTTGTCTCTAAGTCTCTGTCCGTTTGCAGGGTCTTTAAGCTTCCACACCCTTCTCCTCCAAGCCTGTCTAATTCTGGGCACCCATTTTGCCTTGATCCCAAAGTCGCTAACTACTAATCTATGTTGTGGGGTACATTCTTCGCCAGGGTAGGTTTTGGCATTTATAAGCCGCCCTCTTTCCCTATTTCTGGCGAGGATGTAGTCGATTTGGCTAGAGTGTCTGCCGGAGCGGTAGGTGACTAGGTGACTGGCAGGTTTCCTGAAGTTGGTATTGCAGACCATAAGATCGGTTGCATCACAGAACTCCAGCAGTCTGGTTCCCTCCTCGTTGCGGGAACCGAAGCCATAGCCTCCATGTATGCCATGGAAGCCTCCAGCACGACGTCCGACATGACCGTTGAAGTCTCCAGCCACAAAGAGAAGGTCCCTGTCACTCGTCGACGAGGTAGTTTGCAAGAGGGTGTCATAGAATTGGTCTTTCAGACCATCTGGTAGCCCCGGTTGGGGTGCATAGGCTGAGATGACAGTAGCTAATCTATGACGACGAGCTTCTTTCAGTTTCCATCTACCAAATCTACCCAAGGCTATAGTAGAAGACACTTGCCCATTGTGCCATGCAGTGGGATTGAACCTGGAACCAAGTGGTTGGTAAGCAAGCTACTGACCGCACAGCCACTCCTGTGCCTATATGTATATATAAATATATATGTATAAATAAATATATATATACATACATATACATATATATATACACACATATATATATATACATATATGAATATATACATATATGTATATATATATATATATATATATATATATATATATATATATATATATATATATACATATATATATACATATTTAAATAAAAAGATAAGCAACAACAGGAAATTTGATGCTATAACAAATAGGAATTTTAGTTTAGATAATAAGGGGAGTGAAGGGAATGGGCAGGTTGCCCTACCCTATAAGGATACGAAAAATACTGGTAATAGAGACATACCTAATAACCAAGCCACGATTTTGAAAGGGGTTGAGAGAACAGATAGATTCCACCCTTACATGCGCCTTAAGTCTGAAAATAAGGACTTGATCTGGTATAATGTTCCCTTCAACTGTGCCATATCCATAAATATATGAGAAATTTATGACAATTTTAGAAAAAACTTCCCTGCTTCCCATAAATATAAAAGAATTTTTCCCCGTAAGACAGTTAGAATCTCATACTCTACTCTCCCTAATATGGATACCATCACAGCAAGGTTAAATAGAAAGAATATTAAATTAGCAAGAGGTAGTGCAGTAATAATAATGTTAATGTCAACACTAACTTAAACCCCTACTATCATCATCATCATCATCGTTTAACGTCCGCTTTCCATGCTAGCATGGGTTGGACGATTTGACTGAGGACTGGTGAAACCGGATGGCAACACCAGGCTCCAGTCTGATTTGGCAGAGTTTCTACAGCTGGATGCCCTTCCTAACGCCAACCACTCAGAGAGTGTAGTGGGTGCTTTTACGTGTCACCCGCACGAAAACGGCCACGCTCGAAATGGTGTCTTTTATGTGCCACCCGCACAAGCCAGTCCAGGGGCACTGGCAACGATCTCGCTCGAAAATGCTACGGGAGCCAGTCAGGCGGTACTGGCAACGGCCACGCTCAAAATGGTGCATCTCATGTGCCACCCGCACAAGAACCAGTCCAGGGGCACTGGCAACGATCTTACTTGGCTTGCCGGGTCTTCTCACGCACAGCACATTTCCAAAGGTCTCGGTCAGTAGTCATCGCCTCGGTGAGGCCCAATGTACGAAGGTCTTGCCTCACCACCTCAGCCCAGGTCTTCCTGGGCCTACCTCTTCCACGGGTTCCCTCAACTGTTAGGGTGTGGCACTTTTTCACGCAGCTATCCTCCTCCATTCTCACCACATGTCCATACCAGCGCAATCGTCTCTCTTGCACGCCACAACTGATGCTTCTAATGTTCAGGTGAATAATAATATTAATGGTTACATAGAAAATAGAAACAGCGGTACTAATGCTTCTAATATATACAATAGAGACTATGGCTCTGAGGTTCATACTAGTACAGGGACTACTGATACGCCTGATGATGCTGGGATGAATGTGAATGATACGACAACTGAAGGATGGAGAGATAATACCAGATATGAAAATAACACATACAATAGTAGGATTAATATTAATACTAATATTAATAATAATAATGGTATGAACACCAATAATATTAATAGTGGTAATTCTCGTAGTTGCAATTGTAGGGTTAAATCCACACTCTGTTATTAGGCCAATGTCTAACCCAAAACGTAGTCTATAAGTGTACAATCACAACTGTAGCTGGTAACTTTGTATACACAGGATGTTCAATAAATAGGAAAAACATATCAATAACCATTTTTCATCTATTAGGCTCAAACTTAAGGCCAATTGTATGTCCTTATCTAGCAAGATTTGGGAAATGAAGAAAGAGGAATTGAATTTAGCCTTAAATGGGATATTATAAGGAAAGCGCAGCCTTATAGAGATAGTTGGTACGGGTGTGAGCTGTGCTCTATGGAAACTTAGTAAATTTTTAAGTATAGGGACAAGAGCAACTTGGTTAATAATAGATTAGACCTAAGGGTAGCATGCATACACTGGGTCACATGTACACTTAGATTTTATCAAAATTAGCGCTTATAGGTGCTGCACTTAAACCTAGATAAGGGAATTAATTTTAGTGTTGTAAATGATGTGAACTTACCCCCTAGTATTGTATACAATAAGTTATATATATTTTCTTACTATTCTCTATAATTTCTTATTATTGCATTTTCTTATGTTGATACCTTTACCTATTAACCTCTTATGTCTTACAAGTTATTAATGTTCTTAAAGAAAAATATAAACTTATATAGGAAATTTATGACAACTTTAGAAAAAAAACTTTCCTGCTTCCCATAGATACAACAGAATTGTTTCTTGTAAGACAGTTAGAATCTCATACTCTACTCTCCCTAATGTGGATACCATCATAGCAAGGTTAAATAGAAAGAATATTAAATTAGCAAGACATAGTAATAATAATGCTAATGTCAATACTGACTTAAACCCCTAAGATTTGGGAACTGAAGGAAAGAGGAATCAAATTTAACCCCCTTTACGCAACCTCCTTTATAGACAATTACTTACACATTTTCTAAATCCTGACAATATTTATGACCATGCTCAACCATAAACTGCCAAGTAACTCCATCTATCCATTCTAAATAGACACTGTCCTCTAGTCTTAGATTTGGTAGTTGAGAAAAATGACTAATAAATTAAAAATGAACCACAATCTGTTACAAGCTATGACCCCAACAAACTTCATACAGTTCTTAGAAGTGTAGTTTATTTTGAGCTACATTAGTAGCAACAT
>NC_142935.1:81513691-81518691 GCF_046866305.1 Octopus bimaculoides
CGGAAGGCCTGGAGAATGGTGCATTGGAGGGGCGGGGGAGGGGTGGTAGGTGAGTGGAAACAAGAGACAAGCAATGGCAGGGTGGGTGCAGGGAGACAGAGCAGTGACATGCTTCACGAGACATGCTCTGGCAAGGGCGATGTGGATAGTGGTGAGGGGATATCCATGAAGGATGAAGTGATGAGCCATGAGTTGAGACTGTGTCTCAAAGTCATGGTTGTCACCACAGATCCTGCGCACATGGAAGAAAGATAGGAAGGAAGGAAATTTTTGGTTACATTACGTTAGGCGTCGGCAACTCCATTAGATAGTAATCACTTCCACCCCACGTCCACATCCCCACGCCACACTCACATCCCCACCCCACATTCACACACGTCACACGTTTCTTTTGTGGTTCAGTGTATATATAATATATATACATATACTTATGTAGAGGCGCAATGGCCAAGTGGTTAGGGCAGCGGACTCTTGGTCGTAGGATCGCAGTTTCGACTGCCAGATCAGGTGTTGTGAGTGTTTATTGAGCGAAAACACCTAAACCTCCACGAGGCTTCGGCAGGGGGGGGGGGTGAACATTGCTGTACTCTTCCATCAGCCAGCCTTGCCACACTCTGTGTCACACTGAATCTCCTGAGAACTATGTTAGGGTACACGTGTCTGTGGAGTGCTCAGCCACTTGCACGTTAATTTCACAAGCAGGCTGTTCCGTTGATCGGATCAACCGGAACCCTCGTCGCCGTAACCGACATATAATATACACACACACACACACACACACACATATATATATAATGTAGATACATAAAGTTATATATATATATATATATATATATATATACTTGTATATATGTATTCTTTTACTCTTCTACTTGTTTCAGTCATTTGACTGTGGCCATGCTGGAGCACTGCCTTTAGTTGAAGAAATCGACCCCAGGACTTATTCTTTGTAAGAATAGTGCTTATTCTATCTGCCACTTTTGCTGAACCACTAGGTTACAGGGACCTAAACACACCAACATCAGTTGTCAAGTGATGGTGGGGGAATAAACACAGACACACAAACATATACACATACATATATATATGACAAGCTTCTTTCAGTTTCCATCTACCAAATCCACTCACAAGGCTTTGGTTGGCCCGAGGCTATTTTAAAAGACACTTGCCCAAGGTGCCGTGTAGTGGAACTGAACCTGGAACCATGTGCTTGGGAAGCGAGCTTCTTACCACGCAGCCACTCCTGTGCCTTGTATTCATATATATATGTGTGTGTGTGAGTGTGTGTGTGTCTGTGTTTGTCCCCCCCCCCAACATCGCTTGACAACCGATGGTGGTGTGTTTACGTCGCCGTAACTTAGCGGTTCGGCATAATTGACCGAAAGAATAAGTCTTGGGGTCAAGTTACTCGACTAAAGGTAGTGCTCCAGCATGGCCTCAGTCAAATGACTGAAACAAGTAAAAGAGTAAAGCGAGTATATATATATATATATTTATATATATATACACACACACACATATATATATATATATATATATATATATGTATGTATGTATGTATGCATTTATGCAGTGAGAATGAGAGGACGGGGAAGTATTATATACAAATCTATATAAGATCATACATATGTATATTTTATCGATAGATATCGATATCTTTATCTCAAGATAAATATTTCTTGATATATCTTTTGATTGCGCTCGTGTATGGAGAAAAGAGAAAGGGAGAATGGTAGATAGAGAGTGGAAGACAGAGAAAGAGAGAGAGTCAATGCGACTGGACCTGAGTGAAAGACGAGAGAGAGAGAGAGAGAATGGTGGGAGAGTGAAAGAGAGAAACTAAAAGTCGAAAGAATGAGTAGAGAGAAAAAGGGCCATATGGACGCGACAAAGATAAAATTAAAAGTTCACAAAAAGGAGAGAGTGGAACATACAAAGACGAGAAAGAGAGAGAAGATGTCCTAGAGAAAAAAGAAGTAACATATATATATAGAGAGAGAGAGGAGAAAGGAGGATTAAACACCAAAGAAAGGAGAGAAATGAGAGAGAAAGCGTGGAGGAAGGCTATATAAAAAGAGGTGTGAGGTAAAAATTAAATACGAAAGAGAGACGGAGAGGGGTGATAAAGGAAGGAGAGGGGGAAATAAAACACTAAAGAGAGAGAGAGAGAGCGAGAGAGGTGGGAGGCGGGGAGATTTAGAGAAAGAGAGGAAGCTATCGGATTGGAAACTTCAAACTACAAGTGTGAGACGAAGGTCTCCTATATATTACACGGATCTAATATTATTGTTGTTACTATAAGATTGTATCATCTGCCTTTCCCTCTTTTTATTTTAGTTTTACTTTCGACGGATTCGTTTTCAAAGGTGTGTTTAAAAAGACACACATACACACACACGTATACACAGTCTCTGAGAGTAACAGATATATAGTATACACAATTTCTCTCTTGTACATACGTTTTCATTTCATTCTATTAATCTTTCATTTCTCTTTTAAATATATATATACACACACACACTTTCCTTCAGTGCATAACCATACTATCTGACTCTCCCGTTCTCTCTTTTCTATATCTCACCCTCTCGATCTATCTATCTATCTATCTATCTATCCCCGTCCTCTCTCTCTCTCTGTCTCTCTCTCTCAGAAATTCCGATCAAGCAGTCTTTGGTAAGATGGCCGCACTAAGTGTGTTGGGTTGCTCGCAACACCGCGTCCTTCTCGTCCGAATATTTCTTTTTCTAGCGGTTCTTCATTACACAAGTTCAGCCTTAACAGGTAAACTTTTCATTTCTTTCACATACCAACATTTTTTCTCTTATATATGTATGAAGTATATGTGTACATATAGTATACTTAAATTTCTGTTTGTTTATCTGTCTGTCTCCGTCCGTTTATGTATCTATCGAATTCTCTGTTTATATTTCTGTTTCTTTCTTTGTTTATCTATCTATAACTGCCTTGCTGTTTATATATATGTTTCTATGTATGTGTGTGTGTATGTATGTATGTATGTATGCATGTATGTATATATATATATATATATATATATATATATATGTATATATATATATATATATATATGTATATATAAATATACACATAATATATTATTTTTATTCATATTTCTTGTGTATGAGTTCATTTGTTTGTTTGGGCGGTCTGATGGCGTGCATATATGTTTAGGTAGGTATACATGTATCAGTACAAGTTTGTATCTATCTATCTTTCTATATCTGTGTTGCATCTGAACAGAATGTAATCATGTATATTTCGTGCGTGTATGTAATGTGTGTGTTGATATGGTTTACATGCCTTTTTTCATTCATTCATTTTTCATTGAAATGATCCCTGCCTACTTTCTCTCACCTCTTTGTCACCCCACCAAGAGTCTCTAGACACACACACAAACTAAATGCAAAACGAGAATCTAACGTTATTCTTTATTTTTCTTCCTACTTTCACAATTGTTTGGCCGCGTTTTGACAAAATCACTCTCCCTTTCTCTTCTCTTAATCTATATTTCGCTGTGTCTCATATGTCCTGCTAGTCTATCGGTATTCTTCCCCTCCCGTTGTTTATAATTCTATCTATATTTTTCATTTTCTCTCTCTCTCATGCATCTATGGATAAAGAATTCACAGTTAAAATGTGACCAAACATACCATCAGATATCGATGCTAGTGATAAGGCAAATGTTTGTATTTCATACACCTTACATGTGATGTACTTTACTGAACCAAGGAGCTTGTATGTGAATGTATGTGAATGTTCGATCTGCTAGAAATAGCAGCTAGATCTCCTTCACACTGCGTCCTTCCAAGTGAAAAAGAAGGATGGACACCTTAGATACTGCGGTCCTAGGTAACCCCTAATAATCAGGATGTTTCTCCGCCCACAACGAACATTTTTGCTTTTTATCATTGCTCTTTTCGCAATTTGCTTATTCAGTTATTAAGGTGGCGAGCTGGCAGAATTGTTAGATAGCCGAAAAAAAATTGCTTTGCTCTTCGCGTTATGTGTTCAAATCTCGCTGAGGTCAACATTGCCTTTTATCCTTTCGGAAGCGATCAAATTAGTATCAGTTCAGCACTGGGGTCGATATAATCGACTAATCCCTCCCCCCTAAGACTGATGGCCTTGTGCCAAAATTTGACACCAGCGTTTATCATTTAGTTTTAATCATGCAAGGTAATATTTTAACATGTCTCCACCGTATTTAAGGAAACCTATACAAGGAGCACATCTTTCCACTGTTTCTGTCCATTAAAAAAACAAACAAACACACTCCCATATTCCTCCTGTACTCCAACTGTTCCATTTCTCTCCTCTATCAATCTCACTCTTTCGGACACACGCATCTTAATGCTCTTTCTGCAATCAGATGGAAGAACTGACGTCAAGCAAATACACTCACGTAACAAGAGCCTTTAGGTGGTTTCTTGAACAGCTAGAAACAGCGGCCAAATCTCTTTCAAGTCACGCTGTCTTAAGGGTCACGTTGCATTATGTGATTCTGGTTTCTTTGCTTATAAAAGAAAAGCCGAATGTTCACAGCTGGAATCTTTGATCGTACGTTTGCTCGATGAAGCATAATCTGGGGCTAACTAACAGTGAAATAGCTTGCGCGCTAGACCTGCTAGAAATAGCAACCAAATACCGTCGTATGCACTTATAAACAAACATCGGACACATTGAACTCTGTAGAAATCTTTAATGAACGTAAGAAAAAAAAAAAGAAAAACGGGATCGTTAAGGCAGGAACACTTTCCCCCATTTACCTATTCAATAAAAACAATTCTGAGAGTAAACAACATACAATACTTTGTTGTTGTTACATCCACATTAGTCCTTCCTTTTGTCTCGTACAACACTAGAGAATTAGACCTCTTCAGCTCTGTCTGCAGAAACGGTACTACAGATATGTGCATATATAATACATATACGTCTATACATTTATATTTTATACACACACAACCTTTTTTTTTTAATTATCT
>NC_142935.1:81525261-81540261 GCF_046866305.1 Octopus bimaculoides
ATTCAGTTTGTCTATTTCATAGCAGTTACGAAATTGGTAGCAGGATATGATTAAAATCCATCCTTTCTCTCTGTACCTTGGTCATTTTCCTTCAAAATTTAAATGTAACTCTTTAAGTTTGATGATCACCATCTTTGAAATTTAAACTGAGGAATTATTTTAGTACACTTTAAAATACCATAAATTTTCATCTGTTGTCTTTGTTGATTGGCAAATATTTATTTAGCAATTCTTTTTTTTTTTGTTTTAAATTTAGTCTTCATATTCTTTATTTTCTTCGCTATCAAAGACTGCCTCAGTGTTTTGGAATGGTAGTATCTATAACTGATAGTCTCCAACCCTGAAAACTGGTTTGTCCCATTGATGAGTTGGGTTGAATTCTGGATAGCCTCTGAGATTATAAAAAGTGCCGTAGAAACAATCCCAACAAATTGGATGAGCAATGACATTGTCTTTAATAAGTGAGTGTTTTAATCAAACTTAGATAATCTTGCTGTAATATATTCATAACAGAGATTAAAATTAACATCGAACTCAACAGGTGTGCCATTATGATTGTCCAGCATATTTATCATGTTTTGATTCTTAATTTCTATCAGATTCTTTCAATTTAATTTAAAGTCTGACATTTATAATACCTACATATCATCATCTACCATTTTTCTATAGGTGCCCATTATAAAGTAGTTTTTTTTCCTTTGGAGGGTAAAACTGTTTCTGTCATTCTTTCTTTGCTCCCTCTTTTAATAATTTTACATATTTTCTGCTATTGTAGTGCATGTGAGCACTGTATACAATAAACTCATTATTATTATTATTCCCTTCACTACATCAGCGACATTCCAATAATGCAGTATCTATATAAAAATATTCCTACAACTACAATGATGCTACACGAATTCAGTAATTTGGTTTTTTCCTTGCTTTCTCTGCAACAATCTAAGAATTATTTGTATAGATTTGTATAGATATAGAATCTATTTTGGATAACAAAAACAAGAAAAAAGAAAAAAAAATGCAATTTTTTTTAAATTTTTGCTGAGTTAGAATCTTTTGTTCATTAATTCTTATAGCACCTTAATTATTATGGCAACAAGAGCAGTTATTTAGCTTAATTTCCGTATTCTCATATTGACTATTATATTTACTGGTTTCTATCATGGAATATCTATTTATGAAGAAAACTTTCTTGAAATTAACTAATATATAACTTTATGTATCACTCACATTTTTAGTATACAAGCCAATGTTATTACTATATATATCCCCTTCCCTACTTTTTGAATATCCTTGTGCTGAAATAGATTGCACCAATTAAAAAAATGAAGAAATTTGATAAATAATTTGTAATATTTGAAAAATTTTTAAATGAATATTTTGATGTTATCTATTTTACACAATTCTGAGTTCAAAGAAACAGTCTAGGAGTTTATTTTTCAATTTTCAAATATCAATTAATCAGCAAAGGAATACCCAAGTGTGCTTAAAGGAAAATTGGTTATTTCACTGTGCATTATATATATATATATATATATATATATATATATATATATATATATATATATATGTGTGTGTGTGTGTGTGTATTTATTAATGTTTTAAGTGTAGTTTTAATCAGTGGATTAAAATTGATGAATCCAATCAATAGTATGTTTTTAGGGAAAATTGGTTACTTCCCTGTATTTCATATATATATATATATATATATACACATACACTGCTAAAGTATGTTTTCTTCGTTTAATTAAAATAGGTGTAATATCAGTAGATAGACAAGATTCTACCATCAGCTATCAGAGCTTCTTGTATTGCCTCCCACCTATATTTACCATTTGTTATTCACGTGAGGAATCTGATGGCTTTGGATTAGTCAGTCTTTTTTATTTAATTTCAATTTTGTTATTCTTTATTTGTTGAAGTTGGCATTTTGATTTTATTTTTGTTCTATTTTTTCACAAATGACTTAAAAATTTACTGTGATAAAATTTGGAAATTGTATTTTTTTTTATAGTTAATTTGTTAATTTGATCGGCTGTCTTTAGTTTAAGTCATCATACTTAACATCTTAATTATTAATTCAGTCTTCTCTTACCTAATCATACATTTTTGATTAATCCTTTTTATTCTGGAATTCTTATATTGTTGTGCAGCAAGTAACATCCCCCTGGTTTCTTTGACTGATGTAATTCTCGATAGAACCAATCAGTTTTCATTCCTTTGTGTTTATTTCTACTTTTTCACCTTTTTTTTTTTATTCCATCACACTATGTTTGGTAAAATGCTGGGTTCAGTCACTAAAAATGAATTATCCAGATTCAATTTTTCATGTAAATAGAAATGTTTTCCTTGAAACTATAATTAAAAGAAAATGGGTGCCGAAAAGAACATATTGACTGTTTCAATATCCTTTGTCAAAAAAGAAAACTGACAAGTATTTTTGCCACCTTCCTATGTTTTTTTTTTTTCCTTTTGCTTTTTGTATCCCAACAAACATTGAAATTGGATTCACAAAGAATATATATATAGCAACATTTTTCTGTCTTGAAATATCATGCTCTGTAACAAAATTTCTACCATGTAGTGATGAAATGATATCAAGGAATAATTTCATACTGCTATTTCTTTTAACTAAGTAAAAGGGTAAAAAAAAAAGATGAAAAATGTATTTTTCAGTCACACACATGCGCGCGCATGCATGCGCTCACTCTCACATACATACACACACACACATTCGCTTTCTCTCTCTCCCTCTCTCTTTTATGCACATACATTCATACACACATATTTATAAATATACAATTTTTTCCTCTCTCTCTCTTTCATGCACATACATACACACATATTTATAAATATACAATTTTATTGACTGGAAATGAATCTCTGCACAGTCAGTATTTTTAATGCAAATCTCTTGGATAAATTCTTACTTGGACCATTCCAAAGGACTGAATATTTGTGTATTCATCTCCCTCACCCCTTTTACACATGACTCAGGCTGTTACAAACTGGCATTGAGTGTATGTGTGTGTGTATATATATATGTATATATATATATATATACACACATTTACATACATGTATATATATATATATGTGTGTGTGTGTGTGTCTGTATATATATATATATATATATATATATATATATATATATATATTGGTAATTCTGTCCTAAACAAATGTACATTTTTTTAGAAAACGAAAGTTATTTTTGTACAATTTTGTATCCTTAGCAGAGTGAGCTGTTTGAGCGTCTGATTTAATGGTTGTGTGATGGGTTAGACATGTCTTAGCTTTATATAGTCTTCTTACACTTATTTTTCTTCTTCCAAAGACTGCTGTGGTTTGTTTCTGTTAGTTTATTTTTATTTTTACCTGCTTGCTTTGATGTGCCCCACCCCTCACTCCTGGCCGCCTCGCGCACAAATTTATTCAGCCCATGAACCCTTCCATCTAAATTCTTTATAAAATATTTTTCAAACCTTGCTGTTTTAATTCTCTGGTTGGCATTTTATTGGTTTCATTGTTTTGATCTTTTACTTTGTTTTGATTTTTTACTTTTTTTTGTTTTGTTTTTTTTTACAACGTAATTTGAAGTCTCCTTATTGATTAATTATATTTCCATGATTATTTAATTAATCACAATTGTTTTTCAATTTTCTTTTATCTTTTTAAATAAATTTTTGTTATTTTTTGTTTCTCTCACATTTAAACAAAATTGTAAAAATTAATAAAGAAACTGAACTAAAATCAGCCGTAATTTTGATTAATGGAGCTTGGGCTGTAAACTCTGAATGGTTCCTTTTTAAAATTCACCAACCCACACACACAACACAAACACAACACACACACATACACACACACACACACACACACACACACACACACACTTATATAGCTCCTGCCATCTCTAATATAGGTCTATATAATCTGACCTATTGATTGTATGCAAGTTGTCTGAAGTTAACAAGAGAGGAAAAAAAAGATAACCCACCGCCACACACACAAACACTCATGTATGGAGAAGATAGACTCTTAATTTGATGGTGTCTTTCTTACATGAAGTAGTTTAATCTAGAGATTCAATATTTTGTTACAAGCCTGTGATCAGTTATCACTGGACAATTACGTTGTTCATGGCTTTGTTATGAATAAACTTTTGTACCTTTCCTAACTTGTTCATTGTTATTATTGTTTTATTATTGTTCTTACTGTTCTTTCTCTCCCACCAAGTCATCTCTGATTGAGTAAACATTCATGACATGAGCAACCAGTCTTGTTTCAAACATAGTGGACCAAGGACTATATTATTTGTCTTCACTTTTCTTTAAGATGGTATTATTCAAATTAAAAGAAATTTGGCTGTGATTTCCAACAGATCCAACTACCATGTGCAGGCCTCTTTCCTTAGCTCCTGTTGAAGCTGTTAATAAGAACAGGCAATAACAGAATCACCAGAGCATCAGAGTGTCAGTGTGTCTTCCAGCAACTGACATTCAAAGTACAAGTCTCTGTTAAGATCAGCTTTGCATTTCTTCTTTCCAGATCTGATATAATAAAGTGCCGGTGAAGCACCAGTTTGATATAGTTAATTGTTTCCCTCCCACTAAATTACTGAACTTCTGCCTAAATTAGAAACATTTGGCAGAACTGTTGGAGCATAAGGAAAATTGTCTTGCAATATTTGTTTTGAAACTATGTTCTGAGTTGAAATCCTGCCATGGTCATCCTTCATCCCTTCAAGATCATAAACATAAAATATCTGTCAAATACTGAGGCTGAGGGCATCAATTGACCCCTTCCCCACATTTCAGGCCTTGTGCTTTTTGTAGAAATAATTAACAATAGTGAGCTGGCCAGACAAAATGCCGAGTGGCATTTCTTCTAGCTTTATGTTTTGAGTTCAAATTCCTCCAAGGTTAACTTTACCAGTCATTCTTTGGGAGTCGATTAAATAAGTTCGAGCTGAGCACTAGAATCGATGTAATTGACAAACCACCTCTCATGAAACTTGCTGATCTTGTGCCCATAATAGAAAGGATTGTTATTCTTGCTGTTGCTTCAATTTTGATGGTGGAATGTCAAAAACTCTTGAACATCAGTTTTATTTTGTTCTGATTGTCTCTGTACTCAAGCCTAGGAATATTCTGACCCATGACTTTAATATACAAGTAGTATACTTATTACAAAATAATTAAGCCATATTGGTGTATATCGGAACAATTGTAATGTATTTACAAAACATATAGTAAAATGCAGTAGTACACACAGGGTTGTGTTCATTTGTAGAAAGGATTTTAAAATCATTTAAAAATGTGTAATATTAAGAGCACTCAATTGAGAAGACGAAGAGGGAAGTGAGGATTCCAGGAAAGAAATGGGAACTTGCAAGGATTTAGATCTGTATTCCTATTTCTTTATACCGAATGATTTAGGGTACTTGCTATAAGATTTTAAAGAAATTTTAATTTAGTCTTACATAGAAGTGTGACTGTGTAGTTAATTTCTCAAATCCATTTGGGTTCAGTCCCACTGCATGAGATTTTATTCAAGGGTCTTCTATAGCTTTAGGCCAACCAAATCCTTGTGAGTGGACTTGGTAAATGAAAACTTGAAGAAGCCTGTCATACACACACATGCACATATATATTATGCATGCATGTATGAGATATCTACACTATGTTTCAAATTATTAACGACGTAACATCTTTTTATTTTATTTAAAAACTACTCGTTGGAATTCAATGAAATTTCCACAGAATGGTGGCAATGGTTATATGCGTGTGGTGTATAAAACACGTGAGGTTGCGTAAAACAACACAGAAGCTATGGCCTTTTACCTAAACTTTCACTGTTTCAAATTATTAGCAAGGTGTAATAAAAACTCATGCAAACAAGAAAATACCAATTTAATTGTTTGGTGTACATACTGAAATTAACACAGTCATAAACATGGAAGAAGTAGAAATAAATAAACAGCATTCAAAAATGATTGGTGAGCTGGTTAGTAAGGGCTATATGAACCTTCAATTGAAATAAGCTAGAAAAAGCGCTGGTCCATGAAACATGCTAATTTCGGGATCTCTTTTGATGTTATACTACGCTAAACATTCACTGCTTGCCACAGCTCATCATTGCTCCTAAATTGGCGTCAATTCTCGTAAACTCGTCACTTTAGAATACTCCACAAGTTTTCTATTGGGTTTAAGTCGGGGAAACAAACAAGACACTTCATCTTTCGAGGTCTATAGAAGCCTAATTGTTGCAGATAACTCTGTAGTTTTCTTCGCTGAGTGCGTGGACCCATTATCTTGCATCAATATTATGGTTGTCTTGAAGGCAAGGTTCAAGGTTCAAAGTGCTCCCTCAGAAAGGGTATGTAAGCATCTGCGGTCATTTTAACATAGGCACTTCCCAAGGACAACTATAATACCTGCCCAAATCATGATGCTTCCCCTCTTCCTGTTGGCGTTTCAAGCATTGATGACAATCTCGTCTATTTATAACTCATTCCTTGCTCCAACCATCAGGTCCATCAAGGGTAGCACGAGTTTCGTCCGTAAACAAAATTTTGAAGTCCACCTTCATATGTTCTGACGATTTTGTTTAAAGGAGGCCGCTGGTTTACCGACCATTTTCAGAAGACAACATCGGGTAGTACAGTTCTATATGGCGTAGTGGTTAAGAGCGCGGGCTACTAACGCCAAGATTCAGAGTTCGATTCCAAGCAGTGACCTTAATAATAATAATAATAATAATAACATCAAAAAATACCCAGGTTCAAAATTTCCCCAAGACACCTGATGAAGGCTGGAGGGTATATCAGCCGAAACGTTGTTAGCAACAAACAAGATGAGGACAAATATCCGTCAAATGTAAATAATGTAAATAATGAACATCATTATTGAATCAATTACGGTGACCTCCTAAAATGCCACAAAACCCTTTTTTGGGGTCTGGAAAACGGGGTGGAGTGGAACCCTCTGAAACTTCACTCCCACTCCCAACTTTTATGCAAATACGTTTTCCAGAGTGTGGATTACATGGTTCGTGATTAAATATATAGAAAATGTTAACGGGAGTGGCTGTGTGGTAAGTAGCTCGCTTACCAACCACATGGTTCCAGGTTCAGTCCCACTGTGTGGCACCTGGGCGTCTTCTGCTATAACCTAGGGCCGACCAAAGCCTTGTGAGTGGATTTGGAAGGCGGAAACTGAAAGAAGCCCATCATATATGTATATGTTTGTGTGTCTGTGTTTGCCCCCCCCCCCCCCATCACTTGACAACCGATGTTGGCGTGTTTACGTCCCCATAACTTAGTGGTTCGGCAAAAGAGAACGTTAAAATAAGTACTAGGCTTACAAAGAATAAGTCCTGGGGTAGATTTGTTCGACTAAAGGCGGTGCTCCAGCATAGCCGTAGTCAAATGACTGAAACAAATAAGAGAATAAAAGTATATTGTGTGTATTTTAAGCTGAAAATTTATTTTTTCTGAAAGCGTAGTGTAAGAGTGTGTATGTGTATGTAGACGACCAGCGTTTTTGGAAAAACGTTTTCTCTCTACAAACAAGCGATTTAAAATAAATATATCTTAATTGTTGTGTGAGAAAAAATATATATTCTGATGATAAAATATAGTATCTTTTAAAAACATCCTTAATTTACGGACTATATTTTGTGTGTTTAAGAAAATAAAGAACTTTTTGTATTCTACAGTACAATGTGTGTGTGGGGAGGGGGAGAGAGATCCAGGCATTTGACTGTTATTTTGAGGATATCGACATCTACTTGTTCAGGTAGCGTGGAGTTTTTCATAGAAAATTTGAAATTGGGATTAATCCAATGATTTGACAGCAAAAAAGTAAGTAAATAAGTATTTCGTCTACATATACATACACACTCATATATATATATATATATATAAAGTGTAGTATATATATATATATATATAAAAGTATATTGTGTGTATTTTAAGCTGAAAATTTATTTTTTCTGAAAGCGTAGTGTAAGAGTGTGTATGTGTATGTAGAGTGTATATGTGTGTGTGTGTGTGTGTGTGTGTGTGTATGTATGTGTGTGTGTGTGTGAAGGCGCGTGGCTTAGTAGTTAGGGCATTGGGCTCACGATCGTAAGGTCGAGAATTCAATTCCCGGCGACGTGTTGTGTCCTTGAGCAAGATACTTTATTTGATGTTGCTCCAGTCCACTCAACTGGCAAAAATGAATAGTACCTGTATTTCAAAGGGCCAGCCTTGTCACACTGTGTCACGCTGAATCTCCCTGAGAACTACGTTAATGGTTCACGTGTCCGTGGAGTGCTCAGCCACTTGCACGTTAATTTCACGAGCAGGCTGTTCTGTTGATCGTACCAGCTGGGACTACGAGGTCTTCTCACCTGAGGTCTTCTCATCACGAGGCTCTGAACAATGCGGTGAAACTGGCAAAGGTACTTGGAAGCGAAAAATTTGACGACATCACGCAAGAAGACGTCAACAATCTTATCGATGCCCATTCTGAAACCCTGACGGACGAAGATTAGTTGGAATTAACGAAGTCCGCCAGCGAAGAGGAAGAAGCGCCAGATTCAGAGGAAGAGGAGGATGAGATGGGCCTGACAATCGAACGTCTGTCCGACCTTTTAAGGACAGCAAAGGAAGGTGGAAGCATAGGATTCCTATATGGTTCGTTCTCTCCAATTTAAAAATGCCATCGATACTGCCATGCAAACATATAAAACTCTCCTCACCAGCAGGAAGAGACAATGACAGCAACTTCCCATCACAATGTGCCTCAAGCCCACTAAGAAAGCCTTGCAGGAGAATACGACAGCCCCTAAAACACCTGAAGAAGAGGCATCACCCGAAGAACTTTAAAATCTTCTTTGCTGTGCAATCATTACCATCATTATTTTCATCATCATCATCGTCTTAAATCAATATCATTCATTATTGATGAGTAACCGTACATTTTAGTTTATTTTTTATTGAATTATTATTATTATTATTATTATTATTATTATTATTATTATTATTATTATTATTATTATATAATATTTTACGTTATATATTGACATTATAGGCATTTTAGGGACCACGTCCAATATTCGCGGTTTTTCATTATTCACGGGTGCTCTAGGAACGTAACCTCCGCGAATACCGAGGGACTACTGTATATGCATTCACTACGCCTTCAGAAAAATATTTTCAACTTAAAATACACACAATATAAATGTTAACATGCTATATATATTTAATAACAAACCATGCAATCCACACTCTGGAAAACGTATTTCTGTAAAATGTTGGGAGTGATGGGGAGGTGAAATTTTGAAGGGTTTCACACCACCCACTCTGTTTTCTGGATCAATAAAATGTTTTGTGGCATATTAGGAGGTCACCGTAATTGATTCAATGAAAAAAATTCTAATGATTCCGGGAGGGGGGAGGGGGATCCGGTTTCCCACCCTCCACTTTTTTCCGAACAAAAGTAAGGGGTTTGCGGCATATTAAGAGGTCAGGGTACTTGATTCCACGCAAAAAAATCTGAGTTCCTTTTTCTTAGTGAAAATCGTGCGGGTAAAAGTATCAAAACATAACAAATATATATATATGTTAATCCAATTGAAACAATTGTCGGATTTATGAGGTGAGATCTAAAATAAAGATATGATTTTCTTCGTACGTATTGTTTGCTTACTCTGAATTTCTCAAAATTTTGCAAAAAGGTTAACCTGTCATGCACGAGGATTTACATGGGATATGTATTCTACTTACAATTACTGGTATCTGATTGTTGAACATTTGACCAAATTCCTTTAATACTGAGTGTCTAGATATTTTTTATCTCATTCTATCTTATATATATTTTTTTTCGTGCAGCTGAAGATTGCTCTTCATATTGCATTTAAGGTAATGCTCACATTACTTAAATAAATTGAAGTAGCATGAAACGTGCGTACTGCAATCACTTTTGAAATCCGTGTTGCTTATTGTTTGATTTTAATCACCCATCCTTTTGGGATGTGATATTCGGGTGCCTTCGCATAAGTACCATATTCAAGCCTTGAATCTATATATATATATATATATATATATATATATATATATATATATATATATATATATATATATATATATATATATATATTATGCATATATATATATATATATATATATATATATATAATGCATATATATATATATATATATATATATGTATATCTCTCTCTCTATATATATATGCGTGTGTGTGTGTGTGTGTGTGTGTGTAGTGTGTTAGGTGTAATGTACAGAATTGAATATTGAGAAAAAATGTCGTGGAGATAGGAGATGTGGAACATGCAACAATATCAACAACTTCAAATACTTGGAAACTGGTTCCCACATAAAATTCAAGAGCAGATCCCATTTCAAAATAAATACAGTTATGAACTGCAAAACGCAAAACCTCATATACTGCATTACCTGCCCAAACTGCAAAGAAAATTACATTGGCGAAACAAATAATTCCCTCTGCCAACGTGAAAGAATCCACAGGCAACATATCCAACAAGAAGAATTACTTAAGATTCCATTAAATAAGCATCTGGAAATACGCGGCGACGGAAAATGCAAAATTTTTCCCTTTACAAATGTGTACGGGACGACCCGCAATACCGAAAACCAATGGTACTACGTTTCATCAAATAATTCTCTCCAAAGTTGAATGTTTGAAAGAAAAGCAGAGACAAACTACACTGTATAAAAAAAAAACTCCCTCCAAAAATGAATGTTCGGAAGGGGTATATTATAAATATAACTCAAAGAGAAGAGAAAGAAAGAAAGGAGGGAAAAGGAAGGAGAAGAATAAAAGAAGAGAGATGGAAAGAAAGCAAAAGGACTTTCAGTAATGGCCAAACCACACTTGTTATTTTTTAAGTGGTCACCATCCTTAAACCCATTCCAATACAATGGTAAAGGAAAAAATAATCAAATAAATGAATGAATGATGAATAGGAAGGTGGATACCCCTTCTCTCTCTCTTTCCCTCTACCTATCTATCTATCTATCTATCTATCTATCTATCTATCTATCTATCTATCTATCTATCTATCTATCTATCCATCTACCTACCTACCTATATTTATCCAACTCCATTGTCTTGGAACATCACCCCCTCCCCAAAAAAAAACAATGTTCTCTTCTAAACAACCTCCCCACTACCCCCAAAAACCATCTGTTTTATATAAATGAGCAAGCTGTTTGTACATTCACAAAATGGTATTTGACAAGTTTTAGAGAGGAACGAAAGTGCTAATAATAATGAAGAAATAAAAGGATTTTTTCCCAAAATTCTGGCGACTTTTTTCTCAATATATATACATGTATATATCAATATATCATGCATAATGCATATATATACTGTCGCCATCATTTTTGTAGCGCTTTGTAATATAATTTCTCTGTGGGCCATAATTGCAATAGACAAGTCCTGTACAAAACATCTTGCTCGTTAACTAATGCCATCGTATTCACCACAAATTCTTGTATTTCTGTGAGGTCATTATTACGATGTTATTAAATTGAATTGCTTGCTTCGCTTCACTGGTGTATTGGATAGTTTTTTACACTTGGTTTATTGTTTAACAACTATTGGAAATAGCACACACACACACACACACACACACACACACACACACACACACACACACACACACACACACACACACTCGACTGAACTAGCAGCTTATTGAATTAACGCTTAAGTGTATGAGTATTCCTCGGATCTTAAACGTAATTCTCAAGCAATATGACTTATCGAAGTACTGGTAGAATTCAGCCGGTGTGGTTCTGTATAATTTTCATTTACCCAAACTCACTCACTTGACATGGGTCAATCTAAGGCTAAGGAAAATGACATTTACCCAAAAAACACGCTATAGGATCACATTTGGGATCAAGTGGCTGCAAAGCAAACTTCAAAATTACTCAGTTATACTGTGCTTATTTGTGCGCGCGCACGCGTATGTATGCATGTATATGTGCTTGTATGTATGTGTGTATGTGTACAATTATATTTAACACGTTCGTGTACACTCAAATGTGGAAAGATTTTCGTTGCTCTCCTAATTATATATGTAACGACAAAGATTTATTGCAATGGCTTGTTGTAAGATGTGAAAGATGAAAGAACAGTGATTGAAGTTGTAAAGAGATTTTTATTTACCGTTACTTTGTATATATCCAAAACCACGACAGGTTGGTATGTATAACTAGTAAGTGGAAAAGCATGCGAGGTAAAAATAGTTAATTTCGGCCGGGGTGTACACGATCTCATAGTGTGTACACGATCTCATATAGAGAAATATGATAATGTTACAGAGAAAAGAAAGTGAGTTAGTGAAAGTTATAAGTAATACATGGGAGTTTCTTTCATCGTCCTTAACTCTTATTCAGGGACCTTTTGAGCGAGATGTGCTACTCGACCGGAAGAAAATTCTAACTTGACTCGAGCTACAAGGTTATACGCTATTTACCTTAATGTGAGATCACCATGTTGCGCACATATGGTCGTGCTGCATGTGCCTGGTGTACCCTTATCAGACGGTTAGTCATGATGGGTACATTGGGTTTCGTATATTTGTACCCTAGTATCATTCTGATGGTATGCGTTGCTTTCTCAGTCAGTAATAATAATAATAATAATAATAATAATAATAATAATAATAATAATAATAATAATAATAACAACAACAACAACAATAATAATAATAATAATAATAACACCTCAAATTTCTCTTGGAATCAAAACTCAACTCAAGGAACCTTGTGACTGTCATCAACATATGAGTTGTTGCTGTAGTTCACTATAGTGCACCTGTCCTGAGATGGACACAAGCGGAGATGGACCAACTCGATCGCACTCCCCGAAAGACAATGACAATGCATGGTGCCCTCCACCCTAAGGAAAATGTACACAGGCTTTACATGAAGAGAGGTAAGGGTGGACGTGGGCTGATTAGCGTACAGGAGTGCATGAATAGTGAAAGAAGAAATATGGTAGAATATTTGGTAAACAGCAAAGAAGACCTGCTACAGTATTCTGCTAGTGCAGAAGGAGTTGAAAATGTCCCCGTTTGAAAATAGGTCAGAAGTCCTACTTAGGCCGGTTGCATGATTTCTGATTATGACTAGACGTTGGTTGGATTCTTATGTGCATATGATTTTTGTTTTTGTTTTGCATGCTATATGGGTTTAAATCAAGTGTTCTGTCAATAAAGCTAGCCATTTTTAGTCTGATATAAATGTTAACGAGTCCACATTACTCCGTAAGAAGCATCGGCGCGCAAAAATACCATGCCAGTGGACGCGATTTTGGGGTATCTTTATTTCAAACCAAGAAATTGCTTTTGCTTCATCCTCCACCCATCCTTTCTGGTTTTCTTAGGTTGTCCAACTTCCCTCTTTCCTCCTGGTTGCCAGTCTAACACTTGTTTCGCAATGCTGCTTTGAAGTCTCCTTAGATCCAACCTCATTTATTTTTTATTATATCCCACAGATTTCTGTTAGAATTTTTCCCGACTACCAGATCTTGAGGATGTGGGGCAGAGATTTGTTCACAATGGTCTGTAGCTTAAACTTTATGGCTTTGGTGATCCTCTAAGTTTCTGACCTATAAAGAAAAATGGCTCTGACGTTGGAATTGAAGATGCAAAATTTTCTTTTTAGGGAGATGGCTTCGGAGCTCGAGACCGGTCGAAGACTGTTGAAAGCGTACCAGGCCTTGTTGACCCTGGGCCTCACATCCTCCTCTGTACCATCCATCTTTTAGATGATACTGCCTAGATACACAAACTTCCGTCTTGTTCTGGTTTACTCGGAGGTCCCTTTTCATAGCCGCTTCAGCTTACTTCGTGACCTTTAACTGTATCTCCTGGTGGTAATATAATTGCAGTCCTACATCATCTGCAGAGATATCTTCCTGTGGCTACACAGCTGTCTATCCACCCCAATATTACTTCTTGATGTTATCTTATTCATTATCCAGTCGATTACTAACAAAAATATCATCGGTGACAGAATTGACGACTTCGCCTTATACCAGCTTGTGCAGTGAAGGGGTCTATTAGTTTGTCATTGTGGATGACCTGGGTAGTAGCACCATTATAAAACTGTTGGATAATGCTGATGATTGTCGGTGGAATACCATAATATTGCATCGACTTCCAGGTTATTTCCCTGCCTACACTGTCGAAGGCATTCTTGAAATCAACGAAGACTGTTGCTTGCTCGATGATGATGCACAATCTTGGCAGAATCCTACCTTCTCGGACCTCAACATGTCATCCACCGATCACTTCAGCCTCTTCAGTATAACTCTAGCCAGCACCTTACTGGATACGGTCAGTAGCATGATTTCTCGCTAGTTTTCGCAGACGGTCAAGTCACTTTTCTTAAGTAGCTTAAACAGGTAGCTCTTCGTCCATACTGAAGGGATTTGTTCTTGATTCTAAACATTTTGTCGTAGTGGATGCAGCATATCAGCGGTTGTCCCTCTCTAGACCATGAGCATCTCTGCTGGGATAGCATCTCTGCTGGGATAGCATCTCTGCTGGGATAGCATCTCTGCTGGGATAGCATCTCTGCTGGGATAGCATCTCTGCTGGGATAGCATCTATACCTTAATTCTCTCAGCTTTGGTAGGTTCACTGATAACAACTCTTCAGCTGGAAGGAGATACAGTGTATCGCCCGGAGGCGTTGTATTTAAGATACTGTGAAAGTGCTCCATCCAACGCTTTCTCACTTCGAGTTCACTTCCGATTGTTCTGCCTTCCTGGTCTTTCACAGGCTTTCACAGGGTGTCGTTTTTTCCTGAAAGAACTCTGGTGATAATGTAGAGTGTCTTCGCGTCTCGTTTACCGGCTGCTGTCTTTGCTTCTGCTGCTAAGTCTTGCGTGACCTGTTTCTTGTCTCTATCTTCATCTTTGCATGCATCAATCGATGTTCAGCTTGTGAATCATTTTT
>NC_142935.1:81550261-81565261 GCF_046866305.1 Octopus bimaculoides
CGGAATGAGGTCTAAGGTTACGTCCAAGAAATCGACTGTAGTCAGGTTGGTGGTAACCGTTATGGACAGGCCGAACTCCTTACATATTTTTATCAAACCTTCCTGAACCTGTCCTCGGTGAGGTCGTTCATATGGCTGGAGATAGCCAGGCCATCGTCCTTATAGAGGGCCGACCTATGTGGGTGGGTACGTCTCTTGAGGGTATTCAAGATGTATAACCCGACGAGGTCTGTGATTTCAGCTCCGTCAAAGATACCCATAGATACGTCGAACAATGGGTCACCTTTTTCACCCGGATGGAATCGTCGTGGGCCAGAATTGACTTTCTGGCATTCATGATGATTCTGATGTGAAAGTCACTAATGCTGGTGTATTGCTCAGCAAAAGTTAGGGCCTTCAGAAGGAGAGGCTTAGATATGGAAGGGTAGAAGTCGACAATGTCAAACTGGGTGAATCTACAGGTTGATTTATTCTCGATACCGTGGAACCAGTCGACCACGGCTGCGCTGGAGTTCCATTTAGTCAACCCTGTAGCTCTTCTGATATCGGAGTTGATAGTATTGAGAATACGTTTGCGAATAATACACATCTCACTTTTAGAGGGGTTGATCAGCCTGTATTTGGGATTGGAGTGGAAGTTAGGCTTATGGTCCTTAAGTGTAATACGGAGGGGTCGCGGGAGTAGGCTCACAGAAATTCATAAAAGTTATTAGACTAATCCAGAAACTGGTCAACCCAAGACTATTTTATGATTTTCTGTGAGCCTACTCCTTCGATTTCAACAAGTTGTGTACTATAAAAGTGATAAACTTAAGTGGTTTGACGATTTAGCGTCTATTTTCAGCATAGGCATGATCTCTTCTATAATTGCATTTTATACTATTATAAATTTCTATATATGTATTCACCTTAATAGGTCTATGTTGTATGTTGGCCACTGATAAAATCTTTAACGATTCTATCCTTTATTATTATAATTATATAAATTCCATTCATTTCGGGACAGTCTAGTTACTTCTGTACTATTCTGACCAGATGCACACGGGCTAATGTAGACTGAAATTCGAAGTGGATGTATTTGTGTTATTTGCATGTAATCGTAGCTTTGCGTTTGCTTTTCTGTGGGTATGTATAAATATCTCATTTATTTCCTAAGTATGCCTTGCGGGTGACGAAAAGTTATTAGTCTAATCCAGAAATTGATCAACCCAAGGCTAAACATTTTATGAATTTCTGTGAGCATATACTCTCTCGATTTCAATAATCATGATAATTTTAAGTGGTTTGACGATTTAGCGTCTATTTTTAGCATAGGCATGGTTTCTTCTATGCCCTTAATTATAATTGTATTTTATACCATTATAAATCTTGCTCTCTCTCTCTCCCTCTCTCTCTCTCCCTCTCTCTCTCCCTCTCTCTCTCTCCCTCTCTCTCTCCCTCTCTCTTTCTCCCTCTCTCTCTCTCCCTCTCTCTCTCTCCCCCTCTCCCCCCTCTCTCTCTCTCTCTCTCTCTCTATATATATATACCAGTGGCGACTGTGGCACTCGAGCTGTTCGGGCTTAGCCCGAGTATAAATTTAGTAAAGTGAACGTGCATTTGTATGCTGATTTAATTTCTGCCAACACTGACTTCAAGTATGTAATTGCAGTCAATAACTCGGGTTCCTTTTATTGAGACTGGTCGCAGTTCATTCATTTTCATTCAGCGTCTGCCGGTCGTCTTAGAGGTGCCCTGTGTCAAAAAATATCATTCGTAGCAGACGTTCTCTTGAAATCATTCACACGCGCCTCACTCGGGCTCAGAAGGTACAGCCCGGATTTTTATCTATGATCGTAAAAATTAAAAGTATTTCAATTTCAATGTTTTCTTGAAACAATAAATTTCTGTGGACATTAGGATTTATATTCCAATCTATGAAAAGTTTCCATTCTACAATATTCTTAAAGAAACGAATAATTACCCGTCAAGTCGGTCTAACACGAATGAGCCTGGTAGGCATAAAAGACTACCTGGCATCTCTTGTCAAGAGTACAAGCGACAGTCAGATTGCTGACGCTTGTTGTGCACGCCACTGTCGTTATGTGATTGCTGTTATTCTGCGCGTCTGTGTGTAAAGATCAGTTGTGTTTTGCATGATTGTTTTATTTTCATCCTTAACGTAGAAATAGAAAAAGACATAGTGCTAGATATAAAAAAAATAAGCCATTTGGGGCTAGAAATGAAGCGGAAAAACGTGAAATTCTTCGAGCAGGCATGTGCCTTATGCGAAATCTGTGATGAGCCCGAGTGACGCTGATGACCTGGAGTCGCCTCTGATACGTACGTACATACATACATCCATCCATACATACATACATATACACACTTACATATACACATACACATACATACATACATACATACATACATACATAATGCATACATCGGTTAATATAAAGATTGACTCCCGTTACCGAAAGCAAAAAACAGCCTGTTGGGTATTAAAAACTATGTAGAAAACGAATATGTTGAAAAAAAAAAAAAATTCGCACAAACGAACGTGGGGAGGGGAAGAGGACTTTCGGAAAATTCACAAGATCTAATTTTTCCCTCATGACTTTCACGAAAACGGATATCTATTGATGAAATTTTACAGAAACACCTTTCAAACAGCATAGATTACGATCATAAAGAAATTTGTAGGGAAAATGCTTTCCGAAGGTGTTTATCCGCGTGCGTATATGTGTAAGTGTGTGTGTGTGGGAGGAATGTTAGTGTGCAAGAAAAACATTTACGGAAATGAACTTGCACAATGTTACCCTTTGAATTTCTTTTTAATTGTGATAATGAAACAAGAAGTTTACTCCTTGCCGTCAAAATTAATTCCCGTTGCATTTTCTCTTTTTCAATATTCAATTAAAAGAGAGAATATGATGTTAACAACAACGCTAAAACTTTAGTAACTGATACTTAGCATGGGTGTTTTGACGCATCTTCGTGACATCGTATCTCTCATTGCAAGCTCTACATGATAGAGACAGGAAAAGTTCTGCTTCTTTGTTGTGCTTCGTCTGAAGACTGTAAGACCATTTAAATGACCAACATTACATAGATCATCCTTACTCACCCCGAGCTCGTAATTGACAGTCATCACATACTCCAACAGGCTGCAATCTTCATCAGTAGGAAAATCGAACTATTCTATTGTTGTCGCCAGTGATACGCGTTATTAATGACCTTCAGAGACAATAGCCACCGATTACCCGAAAATATCACTCTAGGCTTCGCTGGCCCACGCACCGGGGCAAGATATACGATTCTTGATTCCTGGAGAAAAATTACAGCCTTCAATGACCTGTCGGTCACGTTTATAGCGCAAACTCATATACATAACCTGATATCATGAAACTAGAGTTCGTTTGCTCACGTAGGTAAAAAGTTATTGTTACAGTTTGTAACAATAACGTTAAATAAGTTCTGGACCGATTTGAGAGACGAAACACTTCAAGGTTGCGCATCAGAATGGCTGCAAATCCAATGACTGAAACAAGTAAAAGAATGTGTGTGTGTGTGTGTGTGTGTGTGTGTGTGTGTGTGTGTGTGTGTGTGTGTGTGTGTGTGTGTGTGTGTGTGTGTGTGTGTGTGTGTGTGTGTGTGTGTGTGTGCGCGCGTGTGTAGTGGCTTACAATACCTTTATAGTCAGGGTAATAAAACGCAATATTATCTTGTAATAATTTGAAACTGTTGAAAATAAGTGAAAACTATCCCAAAAATATTATTTTGAAAGTTGTCTTTTAATTAATATCACTCACGGCATTCACAAGATTAGGCAAGGATTTGATTAAATTCTCAATGACAAACTATTCCACGTTTACCACACACTTCAGTCAATATTTCTTCCTACATTATAATTGATGCAACTTATGATCATCTTAATCACCACTTTCTTTCAAAATGTCTCTATATGTGCCCAGTTGGAGCTTTCAGCATACATTTCACATATTTGATTCCGTGAGAGCAGTTCTACTCATATGACACTTTGCTTGCATAGCACAGAGTTTCATCTTTTTGAAAAATATTAGTCTTTTTATATATTTCTATATTGAAATAGATGGGTGACAGACCCTTATCAAGTATTTGTATTTTGGACCATTTGAATTATTCTCTGCAAAAGCGATCTCCAATCTGCCTAACACCCAAGCTGGCCCCACCAATACCATAACTCCAACTCATCCAGGTTTAACTATTCTTTTCAAATAATCCAACTCCCAAAACTCAGTTCAATCGAACCATACTAATTACTTTGGATTGGAAATTTCTTTTTGTCACACCACAACCCATTTTCTAATAAGCTTCAAAGATTTTGAAATCATTTGCATCTTTTCTTTTTTGGAACTCTTCATTCTAATCCAAAATACTCGAATAATAATCTTACACGACATCTCCATATAATTTGCAATTTCTCTAACAGTGGCACATCGATGTTTCATAGCTTCAATCTTTACTGTCCGTCTTTACCTTCTCAGGAACTATGCCAGAAGAAAGATTCGGCTGACATGCTGTTGATGGAGAGTTGCTGTTGATGCATAGGTTAATATAAAGATTGACTTCCGTTAACGAAAACAAAAATAAACAGATCGTTAGGTGTTAAAAACTGTGTAGGAAACGCATATGAGAAAAACATTTGCGCAAACGAACGTGAAGCGATGGGGAGAGGACTTTCGGAAAATTCACAAGATCCGATTTTTCCCTCATAACTTTCAGGAAAATGGATACATATTGATGAAATTTTATAGAAATACCGTTCAAATGGCACAAATTACGATTATAAAGACATTTCTGGGCAAAATCTTTTCCGAAGGGGTGGGGAGAAGACTGTCGGAAAATTCACACGATCCGTTTTTTACCCCTCATAACTTTCAGGAAAATGAAATTTTACAGAAACACCTTTCAAACAGCATAGATTACGATTATAAAGAAATTTGTGGGGGAAATGTTTTCCGAAGGGGTGGGGAGAAGACTGTCAGAAAGTTCACACGATCCGTTTTTTTCCACTCATAATTTTCATGATCTAGTTTAGCGTCCGGTCACCAAAATTTTTTTTTTTTCACCGGATTCCTATGTTTTCGATGACGGAGATTCCGAAAATGCAAAAAAATACGTTTTCAAAATATTTAATTCCACCTCCACCCTATGTAATCTTCATTATATCCTTGACATTTGATAGCGTATATTAAATTATTGCGAGTTTCAGGGTTTGAGACGCTTGTGCAGATTTTTCTTGCTAGATTAAAGGGGGATATTATTCTTCGTGTATTTGGGATGGCATGAGAACAGTAAGTATTGTTTGGAATCTGTTTGTTTGTAGAGAATATCTGTTTCAATGTTTTTACTCTTTTGATGATTAGTATATACAGGAATGGTAGTTGAGTTAGTTGAGTTTTACTGTAATCCATGGTAAAGTTAATATTATTGTTTATGCTGTTGATTAGATTTTTTAAATCTATAAGTTCTTCAAATGTGTACATTCATAGGATAAGGCAGTCATCTAAGTAACATTTCCAGTTTTCTAGTAGCTATTTGTGGATGTTAAGCCATATATTAATTTAGATTGTTCATATATAGGGGCATCTAAGTATGCCATGACTAGACTGGAGTAATTCGGAGCAACTTTGTACCCATCGCAGTCCCAGATATTGCCATCGAAGTCAAAAAAGTTATTTTCAGGATAAATTTTAATCCTTCAGTAATGAAACTCTTTTCAATTCTGTCTGGAATTTCATGGGGGAATTTCTCAAGCCAGAAATGTATTGCCTCTAGTCCATATTGGTGTGGGATTGTGGTATAGAGGTTTACCACATCAAAAGATACAATAAAGGTATCATTGTTTATGGATTTGGGGAGGTGGTTTAAAAGATACAGGTTGTCCCTTACAAGACTTGGCATGTATTTTAAAATAGGTTTCAGTCATATATCTAAAAAGTTGCTGAGTCTACTACGATTAATCTAAATTTAAGGTCGGTGAGATATTGTGTACATATGCAACTTGAAGCTGGTTCTTTACATGCATACTTAACAGCTTGATTCTTATGGATATTTGGGAAACCATAGAGGTAGCTAGTCTTGCAATCAAAATAGGTTAGGTTGTAAACTGTGAAACCGGTTAACGCTTTAAATACATTAATAAAAATATTTTAACTATTCTCAGTGCATTTTCAACTTCTATTTTTCATACACCCACCCACACACACACACACACACACATATATATATATATAGATAGATAGATAGATAGATAGATAGATAGATAGATAGATAGATAGATAGATAGATAGATAGATAGATAGATAGATACATACATACATACATACATACATACAGGGTGTGGAAGCAAAACTTCCATTAAAAGTTACACTACACCAAATATGAAACCTAATGTAGAACGAAGAATATATTGTCAGCTCGTAATATTTTTTTTCTTTTGTAGGAACATTGGATGATATGCCTGTGCAGGAGGACAAATGCCTAAGAGTATGTGATTTGGTCTGTGCACAAACCGAAAAGGATCTCAAGCATAGTCGGAGTATCCTAACGCACATTTTATAAAGTGAAGAAGAGAACGGACATGGGCAACAGCATTCAGAGGAAGTCTGACAGTGGTGGGGGCCAACAAGAAGCGGAATCAAATTCTTCATCAACACCCTCAAGTCCAAAATTTCAACATACTCAACTACATGCCCGCGGAAGCTGGCTTCTGAACTTGAAGTGGATCTCAAAATCATCAGAACAGCTGTGAATGATGACTTGGTCCTCAAGTCCTACATCAGGACACCGAGAAACCTGCTGACAGAACCTATGAAGGCCAGGAAACTGGAGAGGTGCAAAAAGGTTCTCACATACCTCAAGAAGAACGGGTCCACTTTGAAAATCTTCACCGTGGATGCCGTTTGTGAACCGCAGAAACGACTGGTACATTGTGGAGTCAACAACTGACATTAGGAGCTCCTTCAGAACAAAACATCTAGCCCAGGTCACAATCTTCGGTGTTGTGGCCTCCGATAGAAGAAAGATGCCCAGCTACTTCTACATGCCTGGAAAATGGTGGATGCTGACGCCTTCTGCAAGATTCTGAGGTGCCCTGTCTCGCCATGGTCCAAGGACAACTACACGAAGGGCAACTATGTGTTGACCCAGGATGGTGCTTCCAGTCATACTTCCAAGAAAGTACAGAATTTCTGCAAATCCAACTTTGCTGCTTTCTGGCCTGCGGACTTCTGACCTTCTTCCATTCCGCATCTCAACTCTCTGGACTATGACGTGTGAGGCATTTTGGAGCATGCTACCAACAAAACCTTCCACTCCAACGTCAACTCTCTGAAAGCTACCATCAATGAGGAGTGGGCCAGGATATACAGTGACTTCGTGATAAAGAGTCGTGCAGAGTTCCGGGGCCGTGTAGAGACCGTAATTTCAAACAATGGAAGCCACCTACAATAAATTATTCGTTTTATAATTATATGTGAATGTTATTAAACTATTCTTGAACGACTGTGCAATGACAGAGTTTCAAATGTTACAGCAATTTTGCAAGTTTTGCTTCCCTACCCTGTATACATACATACATACATACATACATACGCGCACGCGTATGTAAAGAATATGCGTTTTGAGTCTGTTCTCGTATATATTAAAATGTGAGTGAAGACCAATGTTGGATCTACCTATAGGCTTGAATGGGTGAGTCTTACAGCTTAAAAATTTGGGGATCTTCAGTCAACGCGTAGAATGGTTTAGGATTTTTGGAAGAGGCCTCACAAGAGGAATAGTCTGGAGTCTCTCTTCATCTAAATCCGATAAATAGGAAACTACTGTTTTAGAGCCAACAGCCGGCATGTGCAGAACATTCTAGATTAGTTAGAAAAACCTCCAAAACAACGCACCCACTATATACATCTTAGAGACAACAGTCGCTTGTACTGTACTTTCTAGATCAATCAACATTGTTACCCGTATAACTAACAAGGTTTTGCTTTGCATATTGTTTAACTTCTGTTTGAGCAGAACTGCGATCAAAGGTATTTTATCCGTGACCAGCCCATCCTATTTAGATATATGTGGGACTAAATTATCTAATACGACCTTTCTAAGATACAAATGATGTAATTTGAGGGATATTTAGATACCATTCTAAGAAGGTCCATCAACCACATTGAGACTCCCTCATTTGTTTAGCACAAAAATTAAAAATAAACCAATATTCCAGAGATTGAACTATATCGTTACTGTTTCTATGTTAGACAAAAACGCTACAGCCGTCTTCACATCATTGTCCTGGTGGGTGATCACTATAAACTACAAAAATAAAAAACTGGATTCAATTATTATTGAACATGACCTACTGCACTTACAAAATCATTGGTCTTTAGAGATTTCCACTTGCAAAAGGAGTTTCAGTATTTTAAGCTGCTAAATTTTTAAAAGAATCTGAAATTTGGTTTCCAATATAAGTAATTCTTATCAAATACAAGTATTTTGTCAACAATTTCGATGTATATTTCAACCGCCAGAGCTTTGTTTGAATTAAATATTTCAATATTTACATAGATTACTGACTTTCATTTATTATCAATATAATTTTGGCAAGAATCCCTATTACACAAAGGCAAACTAAGCCATAAAGGCCACTCTCAGAACATTACGAAATTCTGAAAGCAATAATTCTCAAATTGAAAAACGATGGATTATTGTTCGCGTATGGAATTATTCAATTATCGTTCCAACCTTTTATAATCCTCACAGATCATAAAATTGTATTTGAATTAGCTGAAGACCAAGTAATTTCCGTAGACTGCTGATATGGGAATAGTTTAGCCGGAAATAAATACTATTTTAAGTTATGGAGCTATGATTTGCGATGATATAAAAATAAACATATATGTAAAAAGTACAAAACTAATCAATAGAAATTAGCGGAGAAATCATTTCAAAGAAGGGGTGGTAGGTTGTGGCATTTTAAAAAGAGCTCTCATTAGCTCGACGTATGCTAATAATGATATTAAAGCAGTGGCTCTCATGGCTTCTGATCTTAACTGACTGGAAGCGTGTGTATGTATATATTTTGTCTTGCTGTAAAAGATGAGCTACTCTGTTTAATACCACAGATTTGCTTGTTAGTTGCTTGACCATAACAAGCTGAGAACGGTCCTTGGTGGCTGACGATATGTGCATCTCTGATCATGAGCTGAAGTAGTGAGGGAGCATCATAGCTATGTGTTGAGAGGAATTCTTTAGGGTTTGAATAAATATGGGCTACTTGACTCGAAGAAAAATTCTAACTGGTCCCCATTAGCAAGGTCATGTGCTGTTTATCTTGATATGAGACCCCATGTCACTCACATATGGTTGTGATGCATATGCCTGGTGTACACTTATCAGCCAGTTAGTAATGATGGGTATATTGGGCTTCGTATATTTGCACCCTGGCGTCACTTTGATGGCACGCGCTACTCTTTCACTCAATAATAATAATAATATAGATTTAATCTATTTGAGAATATATATTTTTTTCTGGTACTTAATTTTCGACAAAATGGAAAAGGTTAAAATGGAATTCTCCCAGAAGGACATCCCCTTACACAGCAAAGAAATGTATATGCAGCTGAGGAGTACCATTTCATTGCACATCTTATGTGGTGTTCTCACTACATAAATAAATGAAGTTTATACGAAACGTACGTACTGCTATAACCTACTGAATTTTTGTTGCTTTTCTTCAAATATTATTCACCAAATCTCTTGATTTTATTTTTGGTTTTTGCCCTACCAAATTCTGGTGCCACAAACATTTTAAGTACCACATTTAATCTTTTGATTAAATCTATATTATTATTATTATTATTATTATTATTATTATTATTATTATTATTATTATTATTATTATTATTGTTCAGTAGTTTTATTTTTATAACGTGCTTTCACTTCACTACCGAGCGCAGCTGTGTGCCTTGGGTATGTGCTGTGGTTTTCTGTGATGCTCTTATGGTTACTGTATTGAAAGTGTTTTGTGGAGGATGTGTGCAGTGCCCAGTAGTGCAGTTTTCTGTATGTTATATATATACAAGAGACCTGGAAATAGAGGTAACTCGAATGTGGAATCTAAAAACAGAAACAATTCCTATCATAGTAGGTGCCTTAGGTATAATAAAAAAACATTCAGACAAATACATAACAAAAACAGCAGGACTTATTATTATTATTGTTATTATTATTATTATTATTATTATTATTATTATTATTATTATTATTATTATTATTATTATATATATATATATATATATATATATATATATATATATATATATATATATATATATATATATGGGAGAATATACAAATAATAACAACAGACGAGGACAGGTGGTGTAAATAACAAAAGTATATATTAGTATGACGCTCGGGAATACGGAAAGTCTTTGACGTTTCGAGCTACGCTCTTCAACAGAAAGAATACGGAGACAAGGAGAAAAACACGGAGAAAAAAAATTGAATAGTGTTCAGTCAACGGTCATATATATATATATATATATATATATATATATATACAAGTAGCTTTTTATAATTGCTTCATAAGATATGATATTGTCTAGTTCCTTTCCGTTTCCTCGTTAAACACCCTCACCCCACCCAGATTATCAAGTTACCGTTCACTCCAACGTTGATTTAACTCTGCTATTTCGGATTACAATACCGTTGGTTCTTACATCATCGTGATATCCAAAAATAGTTTGAAAGGAAAATCCTATGACCATTTCACTTCGACGCCGTTCAGCTTTGTGAACAGTGGAGTAGAAAATGGTGAAAAGTCTTCTCCCAGTCTGCAATCCTTCCATTTTGTGGTGGTTAATTGACTATAATACTTTATTGCATCGCTTAATAGCTTCAACGGAAGCTAGTCATGCAAGGTTTTTCAAGTTTAAGTATGCTAAGTGATAAACAAAGACACACACACATACATACATACATACATACATACATACATACATACATACATACATGCATGCATGCATACATACATACATACAAACATACATACATACATACATACATACAAACATACATACATACAAACATACATACATACATACATACTTACATACATACAAACATACATACATACATACATACGTACATACATACATACATACATACATACATGCATGCATACATACATACATACATACATACATACATACATACATACGTACATACATACATACATACATGCATGCATACATACATACATACATACATACATACATGCATGCATGCATGCATACATACATACATACATGCATACATACATACATACATACATACATACATGCATGCATACATACATACATACATACATACATACGTACATACATACATACATGCATGCATGCATACATACATACATACATACATACATACATACATACATGCATGCATACATACATACATACATACATACATACATGCATGCATACATACATACATACATACATACATACATACATACATGCATACATACATACATACATACACACATACATACATACATACATGCATGCATGCATGCATACATACATACATACATGCATACATACATACATGCATACATATATAACTCGAAGCGACAAGTCGCGTATTTGACGTGGTAGACTATCGAAAATACGATTAATACTATCTCCAACTTTAGAGCCACAACTATCAGCCTTGTTAAATAACTGTTTAATCATCAGATGAATTGACTGAGGGAGCCTTTTATTTACGATCATTGTGATTTTCGACTGAAACTTAAATTTAGCATGCAGAGAGTAACTACAAACAACATGGCTGGACACAACATCAACAACAACACAATCGAGGAACAGAACGAAAACAACAGCTTAACAGGTAAACAAATTCTTACTAGCTGTAGTTATAGAAGAAACCTTGACTACAAAACTCATTTCTCTTAGAGTTATGAATTGAATTATGATCTATTTAACTGCTTCGAAAAAGCGAAACAAAACCCCGCTGTTGGCTGTATGAGTTGATTGAAATTAAATTGGGACGATCTGCATTCAGAATTAAATCATTTTACTGCGAAGCAACTATGCCAACAAGAACATTTGTAGAACATAAAAAGATTAGTAACAGTAAGTTTTCTAAAAAATCAAAAATCAACCTTCTTCCCAACACTATAAACAAAACGGAAACGTGAATGATATAAGACCACCACGTAGTTTCGCAGCTAGTGACATTCCAGCATATTTCATAGTGCCTAACAACCAAACTACATTACTGGCTCAAGTAACTGACCACTGTCTCCTACTACGACTATGGTAAATAGCAGGCACAACCGCAACGATTATTGTAGTAGTACCGGTGGTAGTAGTAGTAGTAGTAGTAGTAGTAGTAGTAGTAGTAGTAGTAGTAGTAGTAGTAGTAGTAGTCAGGATTATATGCCAGTGAAATATACTGAAATTTTCCGAGAAAAAATAACTTTGGATTTGAAGTACTCTCTCGGGTTAGGGTTAGAATATTCGGGGAGAATATTCGGATCTATTGAATTTGACGGACCGATTCTTTAATTATTATTATTTTTTTTAACTAAACACTTTGAAACTTCGTATTTGTATTTTAGTAGTCATTTCGTGTTAAAGTTATCGTATTTGGGTAATTTTAACCAATCAATGACGTGTATTCAGCTGAAAAAAATTACTGCTGCTGTTTGCGAACAACTTCCGGGTCCATTAAGAAAACGATACTTTGGGGATACTTTGGCTGCTATTTTTAGCGTGTCGAGCAACCAGGTAGAGGTTCGATTGCGTAATGAGATTTTTTTTATACATATATGTATATATATCATCGGCAAAAGTTAGAGAGTAAGTCAAAAGCTGAGAGTTTCGTGTATTGGCACTTATCAAAGAAGAATTTGGCCGTTGTCACTCTGTAACTTCTGCATCACGGGTATATGGCGTAGTGGTTATGACCGCGGGCTACTAACCCCAAGATTCCGAGTTCGATTCCAGGCAGTGACCTGAATAATAATAATAATAATAATAATATAATAACAACAACAACAACATCGAAAAATGCCTTAGGAATGAGAACCCATTCGAAATTTCTCCAAGAGACCTGATGAAGGCTGGAAAGTATATCAGCCGAAACGTTGTGTTAACAAGAAACAAAATGAGGACAAATATCCGTCAAATGTAAATAATATAGGCGCAGGAGTGGCTGTGTGGTAAGTTTGTTCGTCTCCTCTTTGCAATGCCTGTATGGCAAATATTTATGAAATAAAGTAGCTTGCTTACCAACCACATGGTTCCAGGTTCAGTCCCACTGCGTGGCACCTTGGGCAAGTGTCTTCTACTATAAGCCTCGGGCCGACCAAAGCCTTGTGAGTGGACTTGGTAGACGGAAACTGAAAGAAGCCCGTTGTATATATACCATAGATCGCAAACCACTACACACATTTTCTTCTCTGCTTGTTTCTCTCCTTGTTTCTTTCTGTGTTCCTTTCTGTAGAAGAGCGTAGGCTCGAAACGGTAAACACTTTTTCAATTCCCGAGCGTTATACTAACACATCTGTTTGTTTTCTACACCACCTGACTTCGTCTTCTGTCTTTTTTGTGTGAATTCTCCTTATATATATGTGTGGGGGGGGGGGGTATGTTTGCGTGTCTGTGTTTACCACTCAACATCACTTGACAACCGATGCTGGTGTGTTTACGTTCCCGTAACGTAGCGGTTCGGCAAAGGTGACCGATAGAATAAGTACTAGGCTTGCAAAAAATAAGTCCTGGGGTCGATTTGCTCGACAAAAGGTGGTGCTCCTGCATGACCACAGTCAGATGACTGAAACAAGTCAAAGAGTAAAAGAATAAAAGTATATATATGTATATATATGTATATATATATATATATATATATATATATATATATATATATATATATATATATATATATATATATATATACATATATATATGCGTGTGTGTGTGTGTCTGTCTGTCTGTCTGTCTATGTGTGTGTATGTTTGTGTGTCTGTATGTGTCCCCCCAACATCACTTGACAACCGATGCTGGTGTGTTTATGTCCCCGTAACGTAGCGGTTCGGCAAAACTGACCGATAGAATAAGTACTATATATATATATATATATATATATAGAGAGAGAGAGAGAGAGAGAGAGAGAGTGAGATAGATAGATAGATATATAGATAGATAGATATATAGATAGATAGATGGACACATTCTCATATATATTGCTATAAAAACATCTCTGGATATTAAAAAAGGGTTTTGTTGGGGAGATTTTCAATTAAAATTTTTCTGTTGTCGAAGATTCATCGTTTTGTCAATGGACCCGGAAGTTGCTGTTCGCAAATAGCAGTAGTAATTTTCTTCAGCTGAATACACGTCATTGATTGGTTAAAATTACCCAAATACGACAACTGTAACACGAAATAACTTCTAAAACACTGAATTTTGTCAAAAACGTTAAGAGTAAACCCTGTTCTACATGACACATTCTGCCAGTATCCGAAGTTTCAAAGTGTTTAGTTAAAAAAAACTCTGTAAACGAAATTGGTGATGAGTATTGACAACGGTGTGATGAACCTGCATACTGGCAGATTAACGCCTGTCTATATGCTCTGGCTACTACTGTAAAACAGTACATGAATGATATTCAAAAAGTAAACAAAACCGAAATAACAAGGAAAGTACCATCATGGATTTTGAAAATAGAAAAAGATAACTGGTTTAAGGAAGACCATCATATAATGATGGTTATTGCATGCAAACAAGCAAATCACTATACGTCCCACCAACAGAAAGTAAAAAAGGAGATAGAAGTGATGTTTGGAGACAGCAAAAAGAAGACATTCACTTGAAAGCTGATTACCCTCAACTAGGAGCTAAAAGCTGTCAGTGAAAAACTCGGACATCAGAAGAGAATAATTAAGAGAGAAACAATAAACAAAAAACA
>NC_142935.1:81570261-81590261 GCF_046866305.1 Octopus bimaculoides
AGCCGTCATCATGTGACTGGACTCGATGAGTCGTCACCGACTGGTGACTAACTTATTTTTGCTTGGGGGTTCTTGCGTTTATAACTATCCAGAAGGATAGACATATCATTGAGAACAATAGATTCAGTTGGTGGTCTTGTTATCTCTATTCTAGCTTTTGGTGAAGTAGAAGAGGTTAGAAGGGTCAAGTGGTGAAGACATTATTTCGGCCTAGCTAGAGGCATCTGGAAAATGTAAAACTGCTGTAACAGAAAAACCATTGTTCCACCATGGGAAAAGTTCTGTTGCAGTGTTAATTTAAATTTGGCTATAGTGGATCGAATCCACTTCATGCATGCAAGATCCGCTACACTTCTATCAAGTCTCTTTCTATATATACAAGGCACAACTAATGTTTTCACGTATTCATTTATTTACTGCTAACACACAAGAGATATCCCTATTAAACACTACGCATCTCTACAGAGAACTCTATGCAAGATAATTCACGTGTAACCCACACTGGTGTGAATAAAACTTTATAATCTTAAAGCGTGTTGTTATTGCATATCACAACACAGCTAACGAACACACGAACACAGTTGGCGATGTTTGTCTGATACACACTACTATCAACAACTACCGTCGCCGACAACGTCATTTCCAACCAACAACCATGGAGTCAACCCGACGTGAGAACAACTTTGTCGAACTAATAATCAATGAACAACGTTAAGGTTGTGGTATAAACAAACCGCGACAATGGTGACCCCAGAACCTCTTCATACAGCAGATCCTTCCTTGCTAAATATCCAATAACATAACACCTCCGTATGCAGTGACCATATAAGCAATGCGCTCGGAGGCAAGAATAGGTTAGGTGGGTGCTGATGAACGGGCAACAATCCCCAGATATGGCATATACACTCATTAGCCATTTTTGTTTACGATCTCATTGTTTGTTTACATCTGACGTCTCGATACGAAAAGTAGCAAAATTCGGTGTTGGCTATAATTTCTATAGAATATCTGTAGAAATAACCTTAACAAAAGAATGTAAGAAGCATTACTGACGCAGTAGAATGTGATACTGACTCATAGAAAAAGCATTTAGTATACTTTATAGTATATTTTGTTTGCCTAACGCGGTACCACGTACCTATAAATCATTAATTTTATTTTTATTCCTTTTGGATCTCGCTTATGTATCCACGATAGGCTTTTTTCAGTTTGTCAGCGATTATTTTCTCTGCTTCCATCCCAAGGATGGAGCAATAATAGTTCAGGTGAACTAGAAGTGCGCAGGAAATAATTTCTCAAATACTTCAAAATGTGTTTCGCAATGCTAAAGACAGAAGTGAAATCTGCAGGGATACAGACGGAGCACATGCTGAAAATTTTCAATAAAGTTTTGACGCAAGACTTATAAATTTAGTTGTTTTGGCATCATCCTTTGATTCATTTCTTCCATTCATTGAGAATTTATACGATGTGAAACTCCGAGTTTCACTTTGTGAGGTTTCAAATTTAAATAAATTTTACGCGTATTGCTTTACTTCATTGCTTCAAAATCTTCTTCCTCCGGCTTTTAACTTAGATAGAAGAAGCACGCCTATTAGGTTACTGAATTCTTTTCAGCCATACGCACCCATACTTACATCAGAGATAATTTAATAGACCCCCACCCCCGCACCGATGAATTTTGACTATAGTTCATGATTCCTTTCTTTGCATGCTTATTTTATTTCCATTTCTTGATTATGTTGGCTATAAATTTTATACAATTTAAGGCGTTAATTAATAACGGTTTAGTTATAGACAGGTAATGTTCTTTAATGTTAAGTTGTGGAAACTATATTCCGATTAATGTTGGATGGATTTGAACCAAATATTTTTCAAAACTGATAATGGTGTTATCTCTTTTAATTTCGAGATAATTCTATGTTAAACATTTCAAGTATAACACTTATATCAATCTTCGACTGCAAATTCTATGTTAAACATTTCAAGTATAACACTTATACCAATCTTCGACTGCCTAATGAATCGTTTGGAAGACGTATACTCGAAATTTGGATGTTGTCCTTGAAAGAGACAAAGTCCTTTAGACACCAAGGTCTCTGTTTTCTGCTTCAAGGTTTGATATTATTATTTACCCTCTTTACGTTTGTATTTACTTTTTTATATGTGTTTGTTATAGATTCAGATATATATTTTTAACCAAATATGATAGTATACTTGATAAAAGTTGTTTGTTTTGTCTGGCTGAAAGCAGATATTTTGAAATAATTGATCTCTTGTGTTTTAGTGTTTAATTTTCTAAGTAAACTTTCTATGTACTTTTCAGTATTTGATGTTTTCGTTAGGATAAATAAATCGTCTTGAAATGTTTGTGATAACGGATTAGGTGGGGAAATTCTTGCTGGTTTTAAATCTGAATACGGACTTGTTATTTACATTTTTTGCTTATTTATTGTAAAAGTGGAATTACCTTTCAAGTCTTTCGATAGATTTATATATTTCCTGAGAAATACATTTCTAGTAGGTTTCCTTTCTTGGTTTTCTATGTTTGATCCTATATAGGGAAGTGGTTCTAAGAAGGTTCATCTTTAAATACCATTGGTATATTCAATAGCTTGTTGCTAATGACAAGAATAATTTCATACATACATAGATACCTCAACGCCATACAAGCGGCCTATCTATATAGATAATGTAAAAGTAGAGTCGATTGCAACAAAAGTACGATGCATTTACCACTTTGAGCTCCTCAGGGTTATGGAAATTAGTTGAAATATTTGAAGGTATGTAAATAGAAGGAAGAGGAGGTATTGACAATGAAGAAGTTTTATGTCTGTTTCTGTGTGAAGGCTCGTGGTTTAGTTGTTAGGCTTACGATCGTGAGTTCGATACCTGGTGGCGTGTTGTGTCCTTGAGTAAGATACTTTATCGTACGTTGCTGCAGTCCACTCATCTGATTAAAATGAGTAGTGCCTGTATTTCAAAGGGCCAGCCATATTACATTCTTTGTGACGCTGAATCCCCCTGAGAACTATGAGTAGGTGTGTTTGTGGAATATTCAGCCACTTGCAAATTAATTTCACAAGCAGGCTGTACCGTTGACCGGATTAACTGGGATATTCGTCGTCGTAGCCTACGAAATGCCAGTTATTTAGGATTGCATAGTTTGAAGAAACAAAAAATATTCTCTTGGCTATTGGGTTTTAACAGATAAAACTAATGTAGTTCTATATTTAAGAGATGAGGAATTATGTATATTATTTACAATTGACGGATATTTGTCCTCATTTTGTTTGTTGTTAACACAACGTTTCGGCTGATATACCCTCCAGCCTTTATCAGGTGTCTTGGGGAAATTTCGAAACTGGGTTCTCATTCCTAAGGTATTTTTCGATGTTATTATCATTATTATTATTATTATTCAGGTCACTGCCTGGAATCAAACTCGGAATACTTGGGGTTAGTAGCCCGCGCTCTTAACCACTACGCCGTATGCTCGTTGGCAATTATGGAGTGAATTTTAGGGCTTATAAATCTAATATTCTTCTATCCTTCCTTAATACCGGTTCCCATATGCTACTCATATCTGCACTCGGTCTGCTTAGGAGGTTGTTGTGTCCTAGCATAATGGGCTGCTGCTTTTAGTTTTCGTATTTTCCAGTGGTCTTCTCTGTCTATTATTTTAACTTCATCCCACAGGGGGAAGTGGTCTCCATTTTTCCATACATGATCAGCTATACCCGATTTATCAGTATCTCCCCGTGTCACAGTTTTGCGATGTTCCTCTACCCTTTATTTTGAGGGGGCGACATGTTTTGCCTTTATATAACCTACCACAGCTGCATGGGATGGAGTACACGCAGTTCTTAGTCATATTCTCTTCTATTGGTGGTTTTTACTCGAAGGAGATATTCGCAAATATCTGCCTAGGCACGTTTGGTAGTAATAATAGCAGAAGGTTAATATAATTCGGTTTACATTTTGTATTTGAGAGCGTCAATATAAAAGTAGCTGAATCGAACCCATGACTTTATGATCCCGAGCCTAACACCTTAAAAACTAACACACACACACACACACACACACACACACACACACACACACACTCATGTGTAGGTATGAATATGTTCACCTGTTCAACAGTTTGGGAATTTTCGAGGACAACACTTCAAAAGCTTCACAATAAGTTTCTTTCCCTACCCTATTTACATGTATAGTAAGAAAACAATCCTATTTTAAATCCTTTTATTTCGACAAATCGATGAATATAGATAGTACATGAAGTGTCTTTAGAGACTCATTATTATTTTCTTGTTGCTTTTTTATATTATATTTTTCTTAATTTTAAAGTAATTTAATCGAAATGTGTGTGCAGCGCGTGTGCGTACACGCATTCACACACACGCATAAATGCATATGTATATATGCATGTGTCGATGTATATGTACATAGATATATGTCTGTGCACATAGATATATGTCTGTGCACATACGCATGTGAGTTTATACGGCTATGGGGCCGGAAACATAAACTACCTGTCAACTAGAGTTATTAACGATAGATTTACATCATCTTAAAATGGATAATACAGTTAGGATTTGGTGCAAGGGAGATAACAATGATGGTTGTAAGAGCAGAAAACAGAGAACTACAGTTTCACTGTCGAATTGAGAAGAGAGGAATACACTAGACATTCCAATGATAAGTTAATAAACATGTGGAATATGTATGTATGTATGTATGTATGTATGTATGTATGTATGTATGTATGTATGTATGTATGTGTGTGTATATATATATATATATATATATATATATATATAGAACTGTCCGATGAACGGGAACGTGAAACTCTGAGTAACAGCTTTTTGTTATATTTCTGCTGCTTTTAAATAAAGCATATTACTCTACCTCTGGTATTTGAGTACTCTTTTTTCCATCTTGTTTCACATTTATGTGCTTACTCGGTATATATATATATGGCTGATAGTTAGCAAGGTGAGACACACATAAGAAAGAAGGAAACAAAGGACCACTGATGAGGTCACAGAAGTGTGACGAAAGAACTCTGGCCGAAATAAGATTAAGATTAAGATTAATGTAATATAAAGCTGAAAAAAAAAAAAAAAAAAAAAATTAACACCAAATATACAGTGCGTGTGTTTTTATTGGCTAAACTGGCAATATGACCATCCCCAAGTACAACAATATATATATATATATATATATATATATATATATATAAAATCTCAAAAAGTGGAAAAAATACAAGGAAAAAACAGCGCGAACGTGGTACATGCGAAGTATTAATATATATATATATGTGTGTGTGTGTGTGTGTGCGTATGTGTGGTGTGTGTATCTGTATACATACATACATACATACATACTTACATACATACATACATAACATGTATATTCAAAATAACTATGGTAAGCTAGATTGATTTACCAAATTGGCTTGCCCTAGCATGGCCGGATTTTGGAGGATGAAATCATTGAATTGGCAGGTCAATTGCTTGGCCAAGAATTATGTATAAGCTTTACACAAACTGTTTCAAGGATCATTGTCCGTCGAAACTGTGATATGGACCAATTCTACATGAAATGAGATGAAGTGGGTAAAGGCTTGAAATCAGTGCAAACAGCCTCCGAATATTGTATGGTCACTCTCTGACTACACTTGCCAAACAACAGCAGTCAATAATAAATGCATAAACTTAGTGTTGCAAAGCGAAGAGAACAACATCCTACGTGTCGACAGAGAGCTCCTCAGGAAGCATTCTTTCTGACGACGTCCCATACAACTTCAAAACTAATTTCAAAGAACATCCGGATGTGAAATGCTCAGCCAACCAAAAGTAGATTATTCATGGATTTGTTTCCTGACGACTTGAAGATGACACTTATATCGACATAAAGTGCAGCCTTTCTTGGATTCATGTAAGCTGCATCATTTTGCAATCTCAAAACAAGAGATTACTACGAAATACCGAAAACTGAAGTCCTTGGAGTTCCAAAATGCAACCGAAAATGTAGATTATCTCGTATTTCTGTGTAAGACATTACACATATGATTAGCAACTTCCCAAAATTGCTATCATGGCGATATTTTCCAATATGATATGACATAGCAGCTAAAACACTAGGCTGTGTTGGGCACGTGTGGCTGTGTGGGTAAGAAACTTGCTTCTCAGTCTTGGGTACATTCCCACTGGGCTCACTTAGGACAAGTGTCTTCTTTTATACCTTAGAGCCGACAAAAATCTTGCGAGTGGATGGGTGTATATTTATGTGTGTGTGTGTGTGTGTGTGTGTGTGTGTGCGTGTGTGCGTGCGCGCGGGGGGGGTGCGTGTGTGTGTGTGTGTGTATGTGTTTATGCTTGTGTTGTGTTTGTCTTCCACCAGCATGTGACAACCATAACTTAAGGGTTGGACGAAATGAGTACCAGATCTAAAATCTAAGTATTGGGGTCGATTTGTTTGACTAAACCTTCTGATGCTATCGGAGAAGAAAAAAATTCTCTTGGAATTAGATATAGAGAATCCCTCTGTTAGTGAAAACATACATAAACGTCAATACAAACAATATTGATGAAATATAACCATCAAAGCTTCTAAAAAATGCAAATATAACAGGTCAAATATAAATGCTTGGGAGACAGGAAAATAAGTACCACCGAAGAGCTCAGCGGCCCACTGTATTTGATATCTACATTCTTGTGACGGAGCTTTGTATCTTCCATAGAAACCGTTTCCTTCCTTACAGGGAACATACATTCTCTCTTTCCCTCCCTATCTCTCTCCCTCTCTCTGTTTATAGTCGGTTCCCATAATAAAACTCAGAGTTTTGGATGTCGGGGCGGAAGTCTGCTCCGGCATCTCGGCAGTTATTAAGACAAACATAGCATTTTTGTTTGTCTTAATAACTGACGAGATATATGTAAAAATATGTGACACTTATTCGGTAACCATGATGATAAAACTCCGAGTTTCGGATGCCGGAGCGGAAACCCACGCCGCCATCTTTTCAGTTATCTGGCCATTGAAAATTCCTACGAATTCTTTTTCATAGGAAATTTTATTATCATGGCTACCGAATAGGAGTTTTATTATATATATATATATATATATATATATATATATATATATATATTCTTTCCTTGTTTTACTTGTTTCAGTCATTTGAATGTGGTCATGTTGGAGCACCACCTTTAGTCGAACAAACTGACTGTTGACTTATTCTTTGTAAGCTTAGTACTTATTCTATCGGTCTCTTTTGCCGAACCGCTAACTTACGAGGACGTAAACACACCAACATCGGTTGTCAAGCGACGGTTGGGGGACAAACATAGAAACACACACACACACACACACACACACGATGTTTAAAAAAGAGTCCTATTACATTTTTATAATTAAATATCAGGAATTATATTAAGAAATTTGTTTAAATATTTTTTTTGCACATATCTTTTTTTATATCTAAAACTTATATGGACCTACAAGGGTCATGTGGATCCAACAGTGGAGAACCACTGTTGGATACTATGAAATATTTTTAAAAGAATACTTAATAAATTAGTGAAAGTTGGCGGAAGGGCTATTGTATGGGACATAACTCGTACAGGCAAATTATGAACGTCTTATAAAAAGAGAAGAGTTATTTCCCTTATGTAATATTTTCAGCGTAAAATGCAAACTTTTAGAAATTTGTATAATGTTTTTAGTAAATTATCCACTTATTTGTCTGTTAATGAAATAATGGTGGGATTGTTGCGATTTTTGTCATTTTTTTTGGTAACTTTTATTGCTGAGCGAAACAACATACATAATAGAGTGGAAAGTCATTGTGAAAGACTACATAGACGCTTGCGCGTGCACATACATACACGCGCGCACACACACACACACACACACACACACACACACACACACACACACACACACACACACACACACACACACACACACACACACACGTACACTTATATATGAACAATCTGTTTCATAATAGAGGGGAAATAGTGACCAAAACGTTTACTGCCGTTGCCTGAATGCTGAAATCAATGTAGTGGTAAAATCGTTAGCAGGTTGGACGAAATGCTCAGTAGAATTTTTGGCAGCTTTACGTTCTGAGTTCAAATTCCGTTGAGGTCGACTTTATTGCTCGTTCTTTCAGGGTCGATAAAATAAGTATCAGCCGAACACTGGGGTTGATGCAACTGACTATTCCCTTCCCACCAAATTCCAGGCTTTGTGCCTATAGAAGAAAGAATTATCGTTTAGGCGATCGGTTGGGAGAATTGTTAGACCGTCGGAAAAATGCTTCGCGGTATTTTTCATACTGTTCTAAATTCAAATCTCACCGAGGTCGACTTGCCGTTCATCCTTTCAGGGTCGATAACTAAAAGTATCAACTGTGCACTGTATTCGACTTGCCCACTTCTCTCAGAATTGCTAGACTGTGTCAAAATTAGAAATAATAATAATAATTTCTACTATAGGAATAAGGCCTGAAATTTTTGGGGGAGGATACACAGTTGATTAGATCGACCCAGTACGCAACTGGTACTTAATTTATCGACGCCGAAAGAATGAAAGGCAAAGTCGACATCAGTGGAATTTGAACTCAGAACGTAAGAAATGCCACAAAGCATTTCGCTTGGCGTGCAAATGAATCTGCTTGCTCACCGCCTTACGCAAATAATAACAAGTTATTATCATTATAACAAATTAATACAGTAGAATTGAATACAACAATGTGTATTTTTATTGGCTACAATAACTGTTTTCTGTATTCTTTTTATTTTTCTAATCTAGGAACAAGGCCCGAAAATTTGGAGGAGAGGGCCAGTCGATTAGATCGACCCCAGTACGCAACTGGTACTTAATCTATCGACCCCGAAAGGATCAAAGGCAAGTTGACCTCGGCGGAATTTGAACTCAGAACGTAAAGACAGACGAAATTACGCTAAGCATTTCGCTCAGCGTGCTAACGTTTCTGCCAGCTCGCCGCCTTAACTGTTTTCTATATTGAAAATTGAGTTCCAACATGCAATCACTAAATAAAAATGAGTCAGGGTTACATATAAATATTTTAACAAATCAATATTTCAAATTCCTTTTTTATTGTTCAGTTACATTTATTGATATCGTAAAGTTGTATTAAGAAAGGGCAGCTAAACGAAACTGTTGGCTTAATTCTACTTAAAAGTGTGGGTGAGTTGAACAGTGAATGTTGTTGGATCACAATGGGATGATGATGTGGTTAAGTTGACGAAAGAATTAATATCTGAACTTGGAATATTGGATCATATTAGGGAGTCAAGAGCTGTGGCAGTTAGACGATTCGGTAGAAACCATTGATGCACAGATTTAGGGTTTGGGAATACTGATTTTTCACGCTCAATAATCAAATACGAACACTTTTGGCCAATTTCCGCTTCTATTTCAGCTGTACTCGCATTTCTCTCCACTGGACATGCTGCACCGATGTTATAAACCGGGTCTCATATTGAGTGAATGCAGATCTAAGGCTACAGCTGCTCTCCCAGAAAATTTAATTTTTCTACATCCTCATTGAAATCAAGCAGTTCAAATCAAGCTCGATAAATGAAATATTGATGTCAATAAAATCAATTTTTCCAAACCTACTTATGTTAAAAGTTAATTAGTTTGAGTGTAAGATCAGAATAGGGAGTGAGGTTTCCAGAATTATATAAAGAAGGCTTAATTACCACAGACTAAACAACAGGAGCAAAAATAAATAGCCTAGAGCTGAAAAGTGAAGAGAACAACATTCTATTTGAGTTCCTCAGGAAGTACTCTCTTTTTGATGACCTATATATCCCCCAAAAGAACTAAACGAACATACCTCAAAGAAGACTTGAATGTAGAACGTACATGCTCATTGAAATTTTTACTAAGCACTGAACAATTTTATGAATTCTCAATCTGTCTCTCTAAGTTCGTGTAGTGACCAGTTCAGAAGACTAAATGTAGACGCTAAGTTAGATACTGCAACAAAGGTGTGCCCGATGTAAGCTGAGGGTTCCTATGAACGTATTTTCTTTATCGACTTATTCCTTTCTTTCCCTCAACTTGATCATCATTCCCAACATTCTCACTATGTCAAAGATATATGCAACTTTTATCTGAATATAATGACTACTGTCAAACCGTTCATGTTTAGTTTTAGAAGATAAGGAACAAGTTTTCTTCGTCTTACCACCAAAATTTCACCAAATTTTATTTTAATCTTTATGGAATACTGTGAGTACCATGTTTTGCTTAGGTATTAAATAACAGCCATGAAGAAAGCAGTGAGTTATGACGACATTTTCAATTTGCTTTTTACAAAAGATGTAAGGCTCTTAACGCAGCCTACCATTGATGGAGCTCCATCTGTACAAATGCCGACACACGACATCCATGATATTTGTCACTTGCACAGGTAATTATTCAAAATGCTGGAAACATTTTTGCCCTTTGCAATCGCGCTTAATTCTTTGCAAAAAAGATATTGATTTATAATTTGATCTCCATCAATAAAACGAATAAAGGCTAAGAGCTGCGCTTTACTACAAACATTTTTCTCGATATTAGATAACATTTCTAGAATACTCCTTTGGACAGTATTGTTGGGCAGAGGGATCTTATTTCTTTCTTTTGCTGCTTCATTTCCCAGCATTGTCTTCACAATCCTTTTACACGCAGGCAGAGTGAGTGACTCGCCTAAAGTATGACCTTTCATATTTTGTGCCATCAGTTCTGAAACCTCGTAAGAAGTGATTTGAGCTTTTTCAAAAATCGTCATTATACTTTCGAATGAGTTTCCTGCTATCGTCTGCTGTTCTAACAATCTTTTGAAATAACTTATAGATTTACCTTGTAAATGAGAGTGCTTGGTTTTTAAATGCTTGCTGTTTACTAGGAGCCAATGATTCGTTTGACATTTTGCGTCCACATATTAAATATAGCGGCAAAGGATCATCAATGTTTCCAGTCCAATGAAAACCAAATCCTAAATAACTTTCGTCTTATTTGCGAGGAGATCGCGTATTGATTCTCTTACTGGAACTGTTTCTGCTGTGTTCACTTCCGGAATCATATTCACGTTTCTGTTTCAGAAATCTATCCATTTGTATGGGTGTATCATTGTATATTTATCTGAAATGTTTATCTATCGTTTACGTTTAACAAATGTAACACTATAATAAGCTAAAATTCGATTAAGTATTAAAGTTTTATATAGATAGATAGATAGATAGATAGATCAGTGACAGGAATATGTATCACGAAAACAAGTTGCACTATTTATCACAACACTTCCACTTGCAGAACCTATTACTGCTGCTGTCACCGGTACACTACAGTGAGCCGCGCTTGCTCATCAGTAAAAAACTCGTTTGAACGAGTTTACAACGTGTATAAAATCTTCTTCCGGGAAACCAGCTGTTCCCTGCTGGATATCTTACCGCTCTTAACATAATAATAATGATCTGCCGTGAAGTACTTTTTCAATGCTGACGTAAGGATATAATGTACTATGAATTCATTTTTTATCATCACAAATATCTAACTAGATTCTAGAATTTCGTGGGGCATACCTAAGCATGTCTCCTTTGAGAACCACTGTGTTACAGGTAGTCAACTATTGATGTGATGACAGTATATTCCGACCACTGTCATCACTCGTAAGTCTTAAACTGGGCTATGATTTGAGAACACTTATACCATACTAGTCCATTATATCGCGACATAGATCGGTTATCGATTAAATCGACCTTGTCTTGATTTGAACTTAGAATGTAATGAGTCGAAACAAATACCTCAAACTAATCAATCTGACGCTTAAACAATTTTACCAAATTATTTCTCAGTGTCTGTAATATTTCTGGTTTGAAAATATTTTTTCACTTCCTCTTATCGTGCCAATTTTTACCACTCATAGTAATTTGAAACTCAATTAATTCTGTGGTGTTAATTATACAGATTCTTGAAACCAATCTCCTGTCATTTTGCAGTCGCAGACATATTTACTAATGTATTTAGCACTTAGGTGTTACGTTCTTTCAAACGACCCCCAACATATTGCTATGAAATCAATATTACAATAACACCACGTCTCATTGTATCAGTAGTGCTATATATACATCAGCATTGCAGCAACTTCACACCTTATACAACTGGCAATGCTATACATCAATGGTACAGCAGTATTACAGTAGTGAAGAGTACTGCTAGTAATGTGTATGTGTGTGTGTGTGTGTGTGTGTGTGTGTGTGTGTGTGTGTGTGTGTGTGTGTGTGTGCTTCTATGTTTTCGTGTATCTGTATAAATCTACCAGGCCGAAATTCGAAGTCACTTTTACCCTGCTTCTTGCATAAGTTTAATAAACATTTTCTCTACTAAAAAGTATTGAGTAATTCTCCAGTTTAATGTTAAACTGTTCACATGTATTTAACTTAACGCGCGCGCACGCACACACACACACGCACACGCACGCACACACACACACACACACACACACACACACACACACAGACATATATCCAAAGTGAGACCTCGGGAAGCTCATCTGCATAATTACATTAATCCAATGTATGTATAGTAGTAGGCATCCATCGGTCTTGAGAGGCCATGGATCTGCGCCCGAAGAAATCGCATCAGCTGCTGATGGCGGTGCAGCGTCTGTTGTGGCTGTAAAGGTCCATACGGGAGTAGCAGTCGCGTATACAGCGACTGCATTTGAAAGAGCTCTCTGCAGGTGCTACTGGTTTTTCCTTCCGTCGAGTGTGCTTTTCTTTGGTGGCGAGTTCCTGTTTTTCTTCCCCTCGTTTCGTCCCCTTTCGCAGTATTTGTCTCCAGTGTGGGCGATCATCTGTGACTTCCTTCCACCTCAAGATGTCCAGATCAAGCGACTTCATATCTTTATTGCAGACGTCCTTGAAACGAAGATGAAGTCGTCCTCGTGCTCTTGTGCCGGAGGCCAATTCCCCATACAGGAGGTCTTTGGGGTTTCTCCCATCTGGTATGCGATGTATATGATCGAGCCAATGCAGACGACGCAGCTGGAGCAGGGTGAGTATATTAGGTATTTTTGGTGTTAGTGATGCAATCGATCCACTTGATATCCAAGATACGTCTCAAATTACGAAGGTAGAAGACGTTGAAATACCGCTCCTGTCTGGAGTAGAGGCTTCACGTCTCACTGCCGTAAAGTAGTGTACTAAGGACGCACGCTTTATAGACAACGAATTTGGTGTTTTCTGTTTTCCCAGAAACACAAAATAGAAGACAAAATTGAAAAAGTAAATAAGAGGACATTAATAAGAAAGACGATGTGAAACAGAATGAGATGGAAGAAGGAAGGGGAGAAGGAGGATGTAAGAATGAGATGTAGCAGGAGTAGGGTAAAAGAACGTTAGAAGTGGGGGTTGGAGCAATAAGATATAAAAATTGAGGGAAGGAAAAGAGGTAGTCGGCGGAAGTGTATGTAATGTGGTGAAAGTTTGGTCAACGTTGTTGTTGATCTGTTCAATGTTGAAGCTAAATTGGTTGAATTAAGTATTCCCAGGTGAGTTCAGCTGCCATTAGCCCTGTGTTCCCACCCCTCGTACATTTGCAGCAAGAGTCATCATCTCTAAAGATGGCTACTATATCGCTGATGCATCATCAAAATGTCGGCAATGCCACGAGATTTACATCTCCATGTGTCTGCAATGATGATAAGTCTGTGTGAAAGACCTGGTGACAGAGATTGTTATCTGAAGCACAAATTTCACCAGGTTTACAATGTAGTGTGTGCGTTGGTAGGTGCCAACGGTGATCAAGGAGAACAAAATCAAAGCGTTCCAGCTATAACTATGTTGTCTTTTTAATAGTGTAGAGGACAAATGGGAAGCCATCATGGACTGAGTACTTTCTGAGCAATCCACTACTAACTAATATGGTATTATTCACTTCATTTTTGAGCACTTGGTTAATGTATTTATTTCTGCCGTCTTTGTTTGAGCATATGTTAAGTCTTGTCATCAGAACAGACAGCCTTTACAACTCAGAAGCGATTTGTACCTGCTTAACTTTTCTTCGCTCTCTTTCCTTGTGAGGTAGAATCTGCCAACATCACTGTTTCTGTGGAAGGTTGCTGCTAATGTCAGGATCTTGCTGGTTTAATGTTTCTGGTGCGGATTTCAGATGTTGACATCAATACAGGTGTTGCAAATGCATTGTGAGGTATTTGCCCTGTTGTAAGAGGAAAGTTCTGTCTGTTTTAATATTCTTTGATTATCCTTTTCATGAACCCGAACCATGTGGTTAGTAAGCAAGCTACTTACCACACAGCCCCTCCTGAGAGAAGTTTCTGCAGCCCACATTTTAGTTAACCCAAGAGTGATTGGAGGACCCAACATGACTACTGAAATTGATGAAAGTTTTGTCACTAAAAGAAAAATTGTGTCGGACGTCAACTACCTTAACAATGAGTTTTTAGAGGTGTTTGTAGCGAAACGAAAGAGTGTCTAATGTTTATTGTCCCTGGAAAGTCTACGATAACATTTCTTCCAATAATAGAAAATAAGGTACTACCTTCATAAGTGACGAATGGTCAGCATATAAAAATATAATTAATATTGGTCATTTTCAACATCTCACTGTTAATCGTTCTCTACACTTTGTCAATCCTACTAAAAGAGCTCAAACCCAAAATATTGAAAGACTTTGGAAGAGTGTTGAAGAGAGAGAGAGAGAGTGAAAAAAAAAGATGAAATGGCACTCACAGAGGCCTACTGGACTCCTATGTGTGCGAGTTTATGTGACGACAAGAGATTGGATTAAAAGTCTTAGATCCTTTTGATTCAGTACTTCAACACATTGTTGACTTTTGGCCTCCTCAGCAGATTCAATAAGATGTTTAATTTTTTCAGTGTTCATGTTTATCAATTTTTTCAGTTTTGTATGATTTGTTATAAAAAATATTACCAGATTCAATAAGATATTTAATCTTCTCACTTTTCATGTTTATTAATTTTTTTCAGTTTCCATGTTTATTAATTTTTTCATTTATTTTTTTTTTAATTGAGGGTTAAACAATTTTTTTTTAGTTGGGGAAGATAACCAAAAGTACCGATATTTTTCATAAAACATGGGGGAGATGACCCAATTTTTTAATGGAGATGAGATAGCCAAAAAGTACTCTTGATAGGGATTGAGGCGGCGAGCTGTCAGAATCGTTAAGACACCGGACAAAATGCTTAGCGGCATTTCGTCCGTCTTTACGCTGTTAGTTCAAATTCCGCCGAGGTCGGCTTTATCTTTCATCTTTTCGGGTTCGATAAAATAAGTACCAGTTGAGCACAGGGGTCGATTTAATCGACTTATTCCTTCCCCGAAATTGCCGGCCTTGTACACAAATTTGAAACCAATATTTTAAAGTACTCAATATTTTTATTTTGAACGAGGCAATCTCTTGTTTACATTGAAGTAATTTCCTGGTGACCCTCTGAGCACTCAGGCGAATCTCCCAAATAGCATGAAACTGACTCTCTCAAAATAAAAATATTACAGATGACAAAGTACGAACCGGTATTCGTACAACATAGTATATATATATATGATAAATTTATGGTTTCATACTTTACACCTGTATACTGTCACAATGATGCATTTACATGTACAGAATCATATATTCTGCTCAACAAAAATACTTTAAAATTGCTTTCAATACGTGTTTGATGAAATTTCAATTTTTTCTACAACATGCTTTTGTAATATAAGGATGTGTTTTATGCGAAAGTGTGTCTCATACGCCGGCAATTACGGTATATGTGTATGTATTTGTGTATGGAGTTCGAATGTTTACATAAATACGTATTCAAACGTGTATATGAGTATAAATGGCTTAGTGGTTAAGGTGTTGCATTCATGATTGCGAGATCGTGGGTTCGATTCCCAGATCGGGCGTCGCGCCGTGTTCTTGAGCAAAGCACTTCATTTCACGTTGCTCTGCGATCATTTCGACCTCTGATATGTAGCACCCGTTGCACCTGTACAAGTAATGACAATCTGATGGAGGGAGTGAGCTTATGTGAACACACTCATTTGATCACAATAAACAAATCATCTGTGTGGTTGCTCGGCAAGAAATTGTCGAACCCTCATACGTCGTCTAACGACGGGAGAGTCCATCATATATATAATCAAATGTAATAATAACAGACGATGGATAATTTTCAGCTCATTACAGCTGTTTCTTACGCATTTGTAATAGAAGAATGAGAACATTCATCAGGTGAAACATAATTTTACAAATAAAAGAATATACCAAAAATACGGCAGGGACGTGGTTGAAATATGACGAGTATAGTTAGCCTCGACAGACTTCAGCCACGTCCCTTCTATATTCTTGGGATATTCATTTGTTTGTAAAATTCGTTTCATCTGATGAATGTTCTCATTCTTCAGTCAAAAAAATGCGTAAGAAACAGCTGTAATGAGCTGACAATTGTCCATCGTCTGTTATTATTCATTTGATTATAATACACCAAGAGGGTTTACGACTTGTCGGACACTCTAGAGTATACCAACAACGTACAATTCAACGTAACGCGTACTTTGGGCCAGCCCCTAAGTGCTAGATACTCATAAGATTGGTTTTCTCTGTGTACACCACCGGAATATCCTATTTGATACTTATCAACCGTACGCCGGAGCCACATGTTTATCCAACCCTACCTGGTGTATGTCTTTTCAAGTATCCGATTCTATCTGAATCCTTATTTTACTATATATATATATATATATATATATATATATATATACTATATACACACACACACATATATATATATATATACATACATACACACACACACACACACACACACACACACACACATATATATATATATATATATACTATATACACACACACACATATATATATATACATACATACTTATACATATATATATATATATATATATATATATATATATATATATATATACATACGTATATATAAATAAATGTGTACGTGTGTATGTGTGTATATGCTATGTATGTATTTATTGTTGTGGCCTCATAGTCTTTTGCAATTTGTGTATGTTCATGTGAATGCGCATGTGGTTTTGTTTATGCCTGTGTATATTTGTGCGCACGTGTGTTTATGTTCTTGAGGATGTGTGTTAGTTTGTGTATATGTATTAATATTTGCATTTATGTTTACGAGTATGCATTTCTGTGTGTATGCTAGAAAATACACTTGTACTTATATGTGTATTTATGTGTGTGTGTGTGTGTGTGTGTGTGTGTGTTAGCAATATATAATTATGTCTATTTTTCTATCTATCTGTCTGTCTGTCTGTAGATAGATGTATATGATATGGTGTGTGTGTGTGTGTGTCTGAACTATAATAAATGATGTTGTGAACGAAGATCCACTGTATGAAGGACTGTTGTCGTTTTGTTGTTTAGCTCCATATCTGACCAAGCAAACCATTAATCAAAGGCATTCCAACCATTACCAACGTGCCTCTGCGGGCCACATTATCCGGCATCTATTTATCTACAATGATTCAAGGAAATTATAGTTTCTATTTCTAGAAGGTAGAACGACCACATAGAATCTCCAAAATTGGCGGCTCATTTGTTTTGACGATGGTGGTGGTCATGGTGAGGTTGGTGGTGTCAAGTGTTGTTCGTGATGTCGACGTGGTGCAGTTGGCGGTGCTGGTGGTATCGGCGCGATGTTGGTGGTGCTGGAGGTGGTGTTAGTGGTAACGGGAAGTGTTGGTGGAGTCGGCGTGGTACTGGTGCTGTTGGAGGTTTCGGTGGTGTTGATGGTGGCTGAGTGGCGGTGTTGGCAGAGCGGAGGAGGATGGAATGGGAACCAGAAAAAGGAAGTCATAACTCGGTGCAAACTGATCGCCCTTTATATGCACCGAAGCACGTGCGCACACACACACACACACACACACACACACACGCACACTAACTCACACACACTCACGCACACAACACACTAACACACACACGCACGCAGCACACTAACACGCACGCACGTACACACACACGCGCACAAACACACACACTCACGCCCAAACATACACATACAACACACACATGCACAAACACATACACGCGCACAAACACACATACAACACACACACACACACACACACACACACACGCATAAACACACACACATGTATAAGCATTTTATGCTTATGTGTGTTTACACTCATTCACACATACACAAAGATAAACACAAACATGCCCACAAATTTATATTCACATACATACATACATACATACATACATACATGCATACATACATACATACATACATACATACATACATATAAATATAGACATATATACACGCCTACACATACATATGCATATATTATACTCATCTAAGCAATCGTACACTTATACACAGGAATCCACACGTAAATACCGAGGTGTACTGCCATATACAGATATGTAGACATTGACGTACACACATGCACGCATGCAAATTACGCATATATTTATGCATATATTTATTCATACACACATAAACACAAATGTAGATATACTTGCCCAAATGCAATATAAAGACACACACAAACGAACCACTACCACGGTAACCATAACTACCACGACGACGACGACCACCACCACCACCACCGCCGCCATCGTCATCATCATCATCGTCATCATCATCATCATCATCGTTGTGGTCGTCGTCATCGGATCAAACAGTTCCTTATTACAAAGAGAACTCCTTAACTACACAGCCATGTTCCAATTGCGTCGTGTCGCAGTCTTTCTTCTGTCTTTACTTTCACATCTATCTATCTATCTATCTATCTATCTATCTATCTATCTATCTATCTATCTGTCTGTCTGTCTGTCTGTCTGTCTGTCTGTCTGTCTGTCTGACTGACTGTCTATCTATCTATCTATCTATCTATCTATCTATCTATCTATCTATCTATCTATCTATCTATCTATGCATCTGTCTGTCTATCTGTGTTTGTCAGTGTGCGTGTGTATGTGTGTGTGTGTGTGTGTGCGTGTCTGTCTGTCTGTCTCTTTCACTTTCTCTGTCGCCATGTGCTAACCATAATTTATCGCCTTATTTATGACACCTGTGCTGTTTTATGAACGATAGGATCTTGCTCTGTCCTAGAATAGAACGTGTAGTGACCTTCAACTGTCAATCATTGCTTGTGAAACAAAACCATGATCAAACTTGTTCTCTTTCACTATACGGGGATCATACAGAACGACATCAACTCATAAATTAACGATTAACATATAAATATATAAGAGTGCCTGTGTGATAAGAAGCTTGCTTTCCAACCACATGGTTCTGGGTTCAGTCCTACTACATGGTACCTTGGGCTAGTGTCTTCTACTATATCCTCGGGCCGACCAAAAACCTTGTGAGTGGATTTAGTAGACTGAAACTTAAAGAAGCCCGTCGTGTGTGTGTATATATATATAATACAAATGATATATGAGCATATGCATGTATACATACATATATGTACATACCTACATCTATATGTATATATGGATGCATACCGGGTACAGGACGTCAAAAAGGAACGGGAACATAAAGCACAAAAAACGGCCTTTTTTTACAGACAATAAAATAAACACATAGGAAAACAGACGAGCCACTTATGGAACTTTACCTTCATCAGCTGCCTTTATTCTAAACTAGGCGTTTCGAAGATGAGGCAGAACGCGCTCTTAGAATAGCTCTTCCCGAATAGTGGTTATGACTTGACAGTTATAAGTTATATAAGTAATATAAGTCATGGCGTATATTTAAAGAAGTTATTTTTAAGAAAAAAGAAATTTTGTGCGAGAATAAAGAATGAAAAACTAGTTAATATAGTTTTTATTAGGCTACTTAAATGCAAACGAAAAAAAACGAAGTTACTAGAGAATAGCTCTGTATAATGGGAAAAAATTAAGTGTAAAAACATATTCATTTGTGT